>NC_057797.1:346091826-346391826 GCF_018294505.1 Triticum aestivum | reverse complement strand
TGACCGATTCATCCATTTCGGTCATACCGAGATCACTAAGTCGATCTAGGTTTTGAATCTCGGTGCAACCGATTTGAACTTTTCGGTCACACCGAGTTTCAGTAACTGCTTGCAGTTATGAATCTCGGTGCCACCGAGTTGTTCCACTCGGTCACACCGACAGGGTCAGGCTATATATATCCACGGGTCAAATTTTGGAAAACTTTTCAAACCTCCTCGCCCGCGCTTAGCCTACTCTGCCTCCCTGGGTCTCCAGATCATCCTCCTTGTCGCCAGCCGCCTCCTGTCGCTGGTCTCTGCCGCCGTCAACGGGATCGTCTCCGCCGTTGCCGCCGTAGCAAGTTCATCGCCGAACTAGGGTATGGACTTGAACTTTGTGCTATTCTAACTTCGATTCCTCAGCACATTGCTTTGCCATGTATCTTGCCACGATTGAGATCATTCTATCCATCGAAAACACTCCGTAGTCGTGAATTGAAAATTCAGGGTTAGGTTCCGCCGAAACCATCTCAGACCGAATGAGTTGATGAAATCGGTTCCACCGATTTGGCTCAGGCCATTGCACATGTGATTCTCGGTCTGACCGAGAATTGCAAATCGGTGTGACCGAGTTCAGCACTTTGTGAAACCCTAGCAGTCTCGGTGCCACCGAACTGTGACTCGGTCTGACCGAGTTCACTAGTTTAGGTTCCAAAAGCTGTTTCGGTATCACCGAGTTTGCAAATTGGTAGATCCGAAATGCTTTCTATGGAAAACTAAAACTAAGTTTTTAACTCATTCTTTTGCAAAAACCTCTGTACTTTGTGATGCTCATCCACTCTACCTCATCTATAATCTATTCACAGGGTCTGCTGTCAGTGTTTGCATCATGTCAGATCAGAGTGACAGTCAGAACAAGTCTGAGGAACAGGTTCACGTGAGTGAGGGCACTAGTCCCTCTAGCAGCTCAGATGATGGAAGCAGGAGCACACCCAACAATCCGTCAAAGGCTGCCACAAGGGCCAGCAAGAAAAGAACCTCAGAGTCAGAGGATGAGGACTATGTGGCTCAGGAAGAAGAAACCACCTCAAAGAGGAAAGTGCTCAAAAAGGAATATGGCACAACTGCTGCCACCAAGCCAGGGATGAAGCAAAAGGTTCCTGCCAAGAGAGCTCCAATGTCTAAAGCCAGAACATCTACTCAAGAGACTTTGGGATCTGCACCCAAAGAGCAGGTTGTGGCAGAAAAGAAAAGGAAGGAAAGGGTCAAGAAGACCACTGCCAGAGTGCTTGGGAGATCTTCAATCATGAAAGACTCTGGAGAAGAGGAAGAGGATGCAGCACCAGCACCCAAAGCTCAAAAGCTTATGGGAGATGCCATAAGATCACGGGCTGCTCCATCTAAGCCCAAAGGAACTCCTAAGCCAGCTGCTCCAAAACCCAAAACTGCACCCAAGAGGAACACCAGGAACATCCCAGCAGCAGAGAAGAACAAGGCCCCAATGCCTGAAGCTTCAATGGAAGAAGAAGATGATTCTGTTGTCTCGAGGAAATTGAAGCCAAAAATTCCAGATCACAATGATGCTCATCCAGTTGCAGAGAACATGAAAGTCGGGAAGGACTCTGGTCTAAGGCTATGGAGAGAGTCTGATCCATATGCCACCAGGAGAAGGACTGCTATGGACTACAGGTTTCATATAAAGGAACAACAGGACTTCTATGAGATCATCTTGCTTGACAAGAAACCCATAGTGTGTGACATGAGATGGGTCGATTGGTCATTCATGGAGGAAAATGAGGATCACTTGCCTGGTGTATATGACAGCTTCAAGGCATGTGGAGTTGATGAGTTTGTGGCTCAGAAGCTCACAAAATGGAATGATGAGCTCGTCATGCAGTTCTACTCCACAGCTCACTTCTGCCCAGATGGAAGGATTGTCTGGATGTCTGAAGATACTAGGTACCAGTCCACAGTTGCAGAATGGGATAAGTTGATCAATGCCCCAGAAGAGAGTGGAGATGACTTGGATGTCTATGCCAAGAAGAATAAGGATCACAACACCATGGCACACATGTACAAGGAGATCCCAGATGCTGCTCTTGAGACACACAAGTTTGGATCTGTACATTACCTTCTGTCAGGCTTTCCAACTATCAACTGGATCCTCAGGCACACTCTCTTGCCAAAGTCAGGTGATCACAAGATGATCAGAGGCCATGCAATTAACTTGCTTCACATCTTTGATGTCCCACAGAAGTTCAAAGTCATGAGCCTAATAGTGGAAACCATAAAGAGGACAGCTGCAGATCAGAAGAGGAGTTGTGGGTATGCCCCACAGATCCAGGAGCTGATCAACTCCAAGATGGGCACTGGCACATATCTGCTGGACAAGGAGCACCTGCCCATCTACCCAGACTTTGAGGACAACATTGTGGTGATGGATGAAAATGAACCATCTTCTGTGCACGCACAAGCCAAGAAGGAGAAGGCAAAGGCTGAAAAGGCTGCAAGGATGCCAACTACTGAAGAAGCATCTCAGTATCTTCTGAAGAGCAAGCAAGATCAGCTTGGCTACTTGATTGCCTCCACCCTGAGGATTGAGAAGGGATTGGCTACCCTGACTCAAAACCAGGAGAGCTTGGAGAGGATCGTGGAGCAGAAGTTCTATGACCTAGATGTGAAGGTCACTGAGATCCAGTCAGTCGTTGAGAAACTTCAGGATGAAGTGCAGGAGAAGAAGGGCAAGACAACCACTGATGCTTTTGCTAGAGTGCCCAGAGGTCAGAGGTCTGCTGCAGTGCCTATTCCAGACACCAGAGCTACTTCATCTGCACCAGCTACAGCTTCAGTGCCACCGGCTCCAGCACCTACTCCACCAGCTCCATCTACATCGACTGATGCCTTCGTTCTTGGAGTTCTGTCTACACCACCACCTGAAGACCAAGCCTGAGTGTCGATCTAGCACTATGCATTTTTATGAACTTTTTGGTAACTTGTTGCCAAAGGGGGAGAAAATGTATAGATCATAGGCTTCGAGAGAGAGCGTTGCTTTTTATTCTCTCTTTTTGTTTGGTGGTTAAACTTCGTTTATTTGCTTGGTTGAGATACTTTATACTTTGTGCTTGCTTAGATGATCATGTGTTTGATCATATGCTACCTTAATGCTTGTTGGATGACATTATCCTTTTTTTATATTCCATATGATCATTCACTTTGCTTGGTGATGAGTGCATGTATTTTAATTATTATCATTTTGAGCGCTCCACCAAGATGTATGTGACATGGAAGAGTAACCCATGATCCTAACTCTTTGTGCATTTGCAGTCCAAAGCAAATCTTAAACTATGCACAAATTTAGGGGGAGCTCTTGCTTTTCACATACTTCTCAAAGCGACAATGTTTTTCACTCTTATTATCATTTGTCGAAGCTTTGATCTATATGTTGTCATCAATTACCAAAAAGGGGGAGATTGAAAGTGCAACTATCCCTAGGTGGTTTTGGTAATTCCTAACAACATATAGCTCATTGAGCTAATGCTATTTCAAGATTAATATCTCAGGAAAGCTCAATGATTGGCATGGCATGGATGAGAAAAGTGGACCCCTCAAAATGCTAAGGACAAAGGATTGGCTCAAGCTCAAAGCTCAAGACTCTACATTTTCTATTTTAGTGATCCAAGATCACATTGAGTCTATAGGAAAAGCCAATACTATCAAGGAGGGATGAGGTGTTGCTTAATGAGGTTCTTGCTCAAAATGCTTAGTGATATGCTCCAAAACCCTCAACTACTTTCTCACATCCACATATGACCTAAACCAAAAGTCAAACTCGGCCCCACCGATTCTTTCTATCCGGCGCCACCGAGTTTCAAATGTCATAGCCACTGCCACAAACCCTAGGCAAATCGGTCTCACCGATAGGGATCTCGGTCTCACCGAGATGGGGTTGTAATCTCTCTGTTTCCCTTCGTAACATTTCGGTCTCACCGAGATGAGCGATCGGTCCCACCGAGATTGCAATGTAAACTCTCTGTTTTCCCTTCGTAACGTTTCGGTCTCACCGAAATGAGCGATCGGTCCCACCGAGTTTACCTGACCAACTCTCTGGTTAGCTTATTACCAAAATCGGTCTCACCGAGTTTGTGTAATCGGTCTCACCGAGATTACGTTATGCCCTAACCCTAATCATATCGGTCCTACCGAGTTGCATGTCGGTCCCACCGAAAACCCTAACGGTCACTAGCTTTGCTAAATCGGTCCGACCGAGTTTAACCATTCGGTCCCACCGAGTTTGGAAAGTTATGTGTAATGGTTAGATTTTGTGTGGAGGCTATATATACCCCTCCACCTCCTCTTCATTCGTGGAGAGAGCCATCAGAACAAACCTACACTTCCAACCTATATTTTCTGAGAGAGAACCACCTACACTTGTGTTGAGACCAAGATATTCCATTCCTACCATATGAATCTTGATCTCTAGCCTTCCCCAAGTTGCTTTCCACTCAAATCTTCTTTCCACCAAATCCATATCCTGTGAGAGAGAGTTGAGTGTTGGGGAGACTATCATTTGAAGCACAAGAGCAAGGAGTTCATCATCAACACACCATTTGTTACTTCTTGGAGGTGTCTCCTAGATTGGCTAGGTGTCACTTGGGAGCCTCCGACAAGATTGTGGAGTTGAACCAAGGAGTTTGTAAGGGCAAGGGGATCGCCTACTTCGTGAAGATCTACCGCTAGTGAGGCAAGTCCTTCGTGGGCGATGGCCATGGTGGGATAGACAAGGTTGCTTCTTCGTGGACCCTTCGTGGGTGGAGCCCTCCGTGGACTCGCGCAACCGTTACCCTTCGTGGGTTGAAGTCTCCATCAACGTGGATGTACAATAGCACCACCTATCGGACCCACGATAAAAACATCCGTGTCTCCAATTGCGTTCAAATCCTCCAAATCCTTCCCTTTACATTCTTGCAAGTTGCATGCTTTACTTTCCGCTGCTCATATACTCTTTGCATGCTTGCTTGAATTGTGTTAAGATTGTTTGACTTGTTCAAAGTTGCTAAAATCGGCCAAGAACTAAAATTGGGAAAAGGCTAGATTTTTATTTGGTCAAGTAGTCTAATCACCCCCCCCCCTCTAGACATACTTTCGATCCTACAGCTTCTAACTGGCCCTGGAGGTGGTGACCAGGGCACCGTCGAGCTGCTTCTTTCGTCCTCCTCCTTCGAAGCCTTGCCACTCCCAATCTTGTCAGGCCCTAACGGGATTGGGATGGCGTCTGTCTAGGTGCCCCTTTTGCCCTCCTCTTCCCACCACAATACCTAGGATAAGAGGGACAAGGAGAGGAGTTTATGGGGCACTTATCATTTTTTGATTTTAAATCTGCAGTCAGTTGCCAAATTTTAGTTCAAATAATATAATCTCTTGAATCCATGTCTGCGTCCTATAAGGTTTGTACTTGTTTGATCAGCATTTTAATGGAAAATATGAACCTTGCTGGGGACTCGTGCATGTATATATCTTACTTGGGAGTTAGAAACTGAACAACGCTTTACATGCTTACAATATCCCGAGGATACACGTGTTGCTGCTACTGTTTGTGCTTTCACTAGTTCTGCATGTGTTTGGTCGTCTGAACATTATAGATTATATCATATTCCAGCTACTTGGGCTGCTTTGAAAACTGCTATGTGTACTCGTTGGGTTGCACCATATTATCTACATGAATTACTTCAAGAATTGCAGCGCTTAAGACAAGGAAAAAAATCTATAGAAGAATATTATCAGGAATTACAAACTGGCATGATTAGATGTGCTATTGTTGAGGATAATGAAGCTAGGCTTGCACGTTTTATGGGTGGATTAAATAGAGAGATTCAGACCATTCTAGAGTATAAGAAGTATAATAATATCACTCATTTATTCCATTGTGCTTGCAAAGCTGAACGTGAAGTGCAGGATCGACAGGCATTAGCGCGAACTAATTTTTCTGCAGGTCAATCTTCATCTTGGACACCACGTACATCCTCTACTTCCACATGTCCTACTATAGCACCACTGACTTCAGCCGCCAATTCTAACCGAGATACAAGAAAATAGGCACCACCACCACCATCTGTGATGAGGACATCAATACAATTGTTACACCCACAGCCCCTGCTGCTATAAATACTGGACCAATTACTAGAGCTCGCGCACGCCAACTAAATTACCAGGTACTTTCGTTTCTTGGTAATGATTCTAATGTTCATGAGAATATGATGCTGCCTAAATTGGATACATTTGTTTTGCTTACAAATGAAGGGCCTAGCTTGGAGAAGGATGAACATTGGAGAGCAAGAACAAGCATGGAGATGATGGCATGCGCAAGGGGAACAAGAACGGAGTTACAAGTGATGATTTCAGGACTTTGAAGCCACCATGATGGGTGCATGAAGCCTTGGACGAAATATACAAGATGCCAGTTCATAAATTTCGTCCCGAGGCTATTATAGGTGCTGCGTCACCTTATTATTGGGCCAGGCCCATGTAATTTCGAAATACATAAGTATAGGCTATTTTTAGAGTCCGTATGTGTGGGGAAACAAGAGATAGGGTTGATTTCGGACCCCTCCACCAAGGGTCACGAAATTCCCCCCCTCTTCCTCCATATATACAGCCCTTAGGGCATCATTTAGACTTTGGGTTTTGTTTAGATTAAAAGTTCGCCATAGCTGCAACTTCGCGTACTTCGTTTGTGTTCAACGACCAGACAAAGGCGTCACAGAACCCCACCTTGATCAATAAAGCTTTCATCTTATATTCGCAATATCCAGATTGCAATCTCAGTTTCTTGCTTGTTCTTCGTTTGCTCGCAGGAAACAGACCCTCGTGGTCAGGTTGATCGTGCTCCGGCGTGGTCAATAACCTCTCGGAGTTGGTTTAGCGATTGCTAAGGCGCGACGTCCTCGCACGTTCGTAGTCGGATCGCCAAAGTCGACTGCCACCAAAGCGATATCCATCATCTCATCGAAAGACGGGACACCTTTGCCTCTATCAAGTGGTATCAGATTTCCAGGTTGCTCGGTGAGATTTTACAGTTTTTCGTAGTTTAGATCGAGTCTGTTCTTCATACCTACAGTCCACGAAAAAGCCAAAAAAAATTAGGGTTAGTTCATCATATCCAAACCAATCTGAGCCTTTGCATAATCTTTTTAGGGTTTTGCTTTGTTGAATTTGCGGTTGCATCGTCGTGTCTAGTTGCTGGTCTTAGAGTCTAGTCTTTTAGAGTTTCGAGTTCTGGTCATAAATTGTCACGCCGCCGCCACACCATCATCATCGCCCCTGCCATCTACCACCACCGCTTATCCGCCACCGCTTCGAATCCGTATCCATATACCACCACCGCTGTCATATACCACCGCCGCTGCCATCTACTACCATATATCCACCACCAATCCGAGTTCTTGTCATATTAGGTTTGTTTTCGAGATCCATCTAGATTCCGATTCGTGTTTCCTTGCCGGAGTAGGTTTCGGAAAAAAAAGAGTCCGGAAACCACCGTCCGTTTAGGCCCAAAATTTTTCGAAAATGCATTTTTCGAAAAAAATTCTGGCTATCCTATTTTTAGGTGTTTCTGAGTGTTTTGAGACAGGTGCCATTATAGGAAGTTTTTTTTGACCCGTTTCCAGTTTTTGGGTCCGGGCAATCGAAAAAACAAAAAAAAAATTGGTCGAAAAAATTTCGTGCCCATCCTGTCAGTTTGACCTAGGAAGAGTTTTGAGACACTCGCCATTATAGTGATTTTTCGCAAAAAAAAGCAGCGCAAAAAAAAGAGCGAAAAAAAAATTCTAGAGTGTGCTTTTTCCTTGTTTACGTGCAGCGCCGTGATTTTGTTAGTGTTCTAGGCTCGCGTCTCTAGCACGGCCTAGCCTAGGACCAGCACAGTACCGTCGTTGAGCGTTTATTCAACTTTGCATCTCTAAATTGATTATTGCTGACCCTTTTTGCTACCATATTATAAGCCTTCCCAGCTCCACATACATCTACGTCGTGCGTTTGACTCTCCCTGGTAATCGCTCTATCCAAGCTTTGAGAGTTTTGACTACAACGGTTGCCGATCACCGCCTGCTGCTGGGTAAGAACTGGTAAGAATTTGAGTTTTGCTTGACGGGTTTGTGATACACCACCACCACTTCTTAGTAGTCTGTAGGATCATATTCTTGTGTGTTTCTATTTGCTGCTAACCATGGTAGGATCACAAGCCGATGAGGCTGATTGGGAGAACCTGACGAACAAACAGCTACATGATAAATTTCAGCAAATGATGAGTGGACAGGTGCAAGATGTGCTAAACAGATTTGACGAGGCCATGGAGAAGATAGATGGCATGGAGAAGACGTTCGAAACAAATCTTGATAGCAAGTTTATTGAATTGCTCGCGCGTTTACCACCACCACCCCCGGCTGCACCTATCGCACCTCTGCAACACCAACAACAACGCATCCTTCCGAATCAGTATGGACGAGCGAAGCGTGTTCCTATTGAGGATGGCCAAACTTCTGGTGCTGCTGTTCCTGTTATTGATGCTTCTTTGGCTCATGCTACTGCTGCTGCTGGTACCCAGGAGGATGATGAGTATGCGGGCGATTATGAGGATGAGGTTGATCAAAATCAAATCTACGAGCAGCCACCAGCACCACCACCCGAGGAGAGACCGGTTGCTGCTGCTGTTTGTGCTTTCAGTAGTTTTGCATGTGTATGGTGGTCTGAACATTGTAGATTATATCCTATTCCAACTACTTGGGCTGCTTTGAAAACTGCTATGCGTACGCGTTGGGTTCCACCATATTATCAACGTGAATTGCTTCAAAAATTGCAGCGTTTAAGACAAGGAAAAAATTCTGTAGAAGAATATTATCAGGAATTACAAACTGGCATGATTAGATGTGGTATTGTTGAGGAGAATGAAGCTATGCTTGCACGTTTTCTGGGTGGATTAAATAGAGAGATTCAGACCATTCTAGACTATAAGGAGTATACTAATATCACTCGTTTATTCCATCTTGCTTGTAAAGCTGAACGTGAAGTGCAGGATCGACAAGCATTGGCACGATCTAACTTTTCTGCAGGCCGACCTTCATCATGGACACCGCGTGCATCTTCTACTTCAACTGCACCAGCACCTCAATCAGGTGCCTCCTCCAGTCGTGATACAAGAAAACAGGCACAACCACCATTATCTGCCAAGAGCGCACCTGCTGGGCCTGCACAGAGTTCTTCTTCTTCCATGGCATCAACAGGGCACACGAGTGATATTATTTCTCGTCGTTGTAAGGGAGGAGGTCATTATGCGAGAGAATGCAAATCTCCGCGTGTGATGATTGCTACTGCAGATGGTGGATATGAGTCCGCTAGTGACTATGATGAGGAAATGATAGAGGCAAAGGTGTCCCGTCTTTCGATGAGATGGTGGATTTCGCTTTGGTGGAAGTCGACTTTGACGATCCGACTACGAGCGTGCGAGGACGTCGCGCCTTAGCAATCGCTAAACCAACTCCGAGAGGTTATTGACCACGCCGGAGCACGATCAACCTGACCACGAGGGTCTGTTTCCTGCGAGCAAACGAAGAACAAGCAAGAAACTAAGATTGCAATCTGGATATTGCGAATATAAGATGAAAGCTTTATTTATCAAGGTGGGGTTCTGTGACGCCTTTGTCTGGTCGTTGAACACAAACGAAGTACGCGAAGTTGCAGCTATGGCGAACTTTTAATCTAAACAAAACCCAAAGTCTAAACGATGCCCTAAGGGCTGTATATATGGAGGAAGAGGGGGGGAATTTCGTGGCCCTTGGTGGAGGGGTCCGAAATCAACCCTATCTCTTGTTTCCCCACACATACGGACTCTAAAAATAGCCTATACTTATGTATTTCGAAATTACATGGGCCTGGCCCAATAATAAGGTGACGCAGCACCTAAAATAGCCTCGGGACGAAATTTATGAAGTGGCATCTTGTATATTTCGTCCAAGGCTTCATGCACCCATTATGGTGGCTTCAATGTCCTGAAATCATCACTTGTAACTCCGTTCTTGTTCCCCTTGCGCATGCCATCATCTCCATGCTTGTTCTTGCTCCAATGTTCATCCTTCTCCAAGCTAGGCCCTTCATTTGTAAGCAAAACAAATGTATCCAATTTAGGCAGCATCATATTCTCATGAACATTAGAATCATTACCAAGAAACAAAAGTACCTGGTAATTTAGTTGGCGTGCACGAGCTCTAGTATTTGGTCCAGTATGTATAGCAGCAGGGGCTGTGGGTGTAACAATTGTATTGATGTCCTCATCATCCTCCCCTTCTTGAAATGAAGTCGTCCTCGACGGAAGTTCATCTTCCTCACCCAAATAAGGCTTCAAATCTGCAATGTTAAAAGTGGAACTAACCCCAAAATCTGCAGGCAGCTCAAGTTTATATGCATTATCATTTATTTTCTCTAACACCTTAAAGGGACCATCAGCACGTGGCATTAACTTTGATTTGCGCAAATCAGGAAATCTATCCTTACGCAAATGTAACCAAACAAGATCTCCAGGTGCAAACACAACATGTTTTCTACCCTTATCTCCAGCAAGTTTATATTTAGCATTCATGCGCTCAATGTTTTCCTTAGTTAACTCATGCATTTTTAAAATCAATTCAGCACGTTGTTTAGCATCAAAATTAACCTTCTCCGATGATGGAAGAGGCAACAAATCAATAGGTGCACGAGGTAGGAAACCATACACAACTTCAAAAGGGCACATCTTAGTAGTAGAATGCAATGAACGATTATAAGCAAATTCAATATGAGGCAAGCATTCCTCCCACATTTTCTTATTATTCTTCAAAACAGCCCTAAGCATAGTAGACAATGTTCTATTGACTACTTCAGTTTGGCCATCAGTTTGGGGGTGACAAGTAGTACTAAAAGCAGTTTAGTCCCCAACTTAGCCCATAAACATCTCCAAAAGTGGCTAAGAAATTTAGTATCACGATCTGAAACAATAGTATTTGGCACACCATGCAAGCGAATAATTTCACGAAAGAACAAATCAGCAACATTAACAGCATCATCACTTTTATGACATGGTATAAAGTGTGCCATTTTCGAGAATCTATCCACGACAACAAATATGCTATCCCTCCCCTTCTTTGTTCGAGGTAAACCTAAAACAAAGTCCATAGATATATCCTCCCAAGGAACACTAGGTACAGGCAAAGGCATATATAAACCATAAGGATTGAGTCGTGACTTAGCTTTTTGACATGTAGTGCAGCGAGCAATAAAACGCTCAACATCCCGTCTCATCTTTGGCCAAAAGAAATGTGTAGCAAGTACGTCCTCCGTCTTCTTCACTCCAAAGTGTCCCATTAATCCTCCTCCATGCGCCTCCTGCAACAACAAAAGACGAACGGAGCTAGCTGGAATGCATAGCTTGTTAGCACGAAACACAAATCCATCATTAACGACAAACTTGTTCCACATTCTTCCTTCTTTACAATTCTGCATTACATCTTTAAAATCAGCATCATGCACATATTGATCTTTGATGGTCTCCAAACCAAATATTTTGAAGTCAAGTTGTGAAAGCATAGTATAGCGACGAGACAATGCATCAGCAATAACATTTTCTTTTCCCTTCTTGTGTTTAATGACATAAGGGAAAGTCTCAATGAATTCAACCCATTTAGCATGTCTACGATTCAGTTTAGCTTGACTTTTAATATGTTTCAAAGATTCATGATCAGAATGTATAACAAATTCTTTGGGCCATAAATAATGTTGCCATGTTTCTAAAGTCCGAACAAGAGCATATAATTCTTTATCATAAGTAGAATAATTCAGACTAGGCCCACTCAATTTTTCAGAAAAGTATGCAACAGGTTTGCCATCTTGTAATAACACACCTCCTAATCCAATTCCACTAGCATCACATTCAAGCTCAAAAGTCTTATTAAAATCAGGAAGTTGGAGTAAAGGAGCATGTGTCAACTTATCTTTCAATACCGTGAAGGCTTCTTCCTGTGTGGTACCCCAAACAAAAGGCACATCCTTCTTTGTAAGCTCGTTGAGAGGTGCAGCAATGGTGCTGAAATCTCTCACAAAACGCCTATAGAATCCAGCGAGGCCAAGAAAACTCCTCACTTGTGTGACCGTTTTGGGCTGCGGCCAACTCTCAATAGCTTCAATCTTGGCTTTGTCAACTTCAATTCCCTGTGGAGTAACAACATAGCCAAGAAAAGATACTCGGTCGGTGCAAAAGGTGCACTTCCCAAGGTTACCAAACAAACGTGCATCACGTAGAGCAATAAAAACAGCACGTAAATGTTCCAAATGTTCTTCCAAAGATCTGCTATAAATCAGTATATCATCAAAATAGACTACCACAAATCGTCCAATGAAAGCACGTAAAACTTCGTTCATTAGTCTCATGAAAGTACTAGGCGCATTAGTTAACCCAAAAGGCATGACTAACCACTCATATAATCCAAACTTAGTTTTAAATGTTGTTTTCCATTCATCTCCCAATTTCATACGAATTTGATGGTATCCACTACGCAAATCAACTTTGGAGAATATTGTAGAGCCACTCAATTCATCAAGCATATCATCTAGCCTAGGAATAGGATGACGATAACGAATAGTAATATTATTAATGCCTCTACAATCAACACACATACGTGATGTACCATCCTTTTTCGGCACTAGAATAATAGGAACAGCACAAGGACTAAGGGATTCGCGTATATAACCTTTGTCGAGAAGCTCTTGTACTTGACGCATAATCTCCTTCGTCTCCTCTGGATTGGTACGGTATGGTGCACGGTTTGGCAGTGAAGCACCGGGAATTAAGTCAATCTGATGCTCAATCCCTCGAATAGGCGGTAATCCCGGTGGCACGTCTTGTGGAAAGACGTCAGCGAACTCCTGCAAAATGTTAGTGACAGCAGGAGGCAAAGAGGAAGGCACGTCCTCGAATGAAAATAATGCCTCTTTGCACACAAAAGCATAGCAAACAGATTTGCTGAAATCTAGCTCATCAATATCAGATTTGGTGGCAAATAAACATGCACTTTTCAATTTAATTTCAGAGGCAACACTAGATGGTTTATTATTAGGCTTCATTTGTTGCTCAAATTCTTTTGCCACAATCTGATTTTCACTCTTATTCGTCTCCTATTTTGCTTTATTAGCTCTATTAATATCATCTTTCAAAATGGAATCAGGAGTCATAGGAAGCAAAGTAATATTTTTATCCTTATGAACAAGAGTATAGTGATTGTTTCTACCATGGTGTACAGAATTTTTATCAAATTGCCATGGTCTACCAAGTAATAAGGAACATGCTTGCATAGGTACCACATCACAATCAACATAATCAGCATATGTAGATATACTAAAATGCACACGAACAGTACGTGTTACCTTAACCTTGCCGCTGTTGTTGAACCATTGGATGTAGTAAGGATGTGGATGTGGTCTTGTGGTGAGAGAAAGCTTCTCCACCATCTCCATGCTAGCCAAGTTGTTGCAGCTCCCTCCGTCTATGATGACGCGCACAGAACGTTCCTTCACAACTCCCTTGGTATGGAACAAATTGTGCCTCTGATTTTGCTCAGCTTGTGTGATCTGCACACTCAAAACACGTTGAGCAACTAAACATTCATACCTGTCAGCGTCTTCAGGAGCCATGTATTGCGTCTCATTATCAGAATCATCTCCACCATGTTCTTCACGTGTAATAAGAGCCAAAGTCTCCTCATCATAGTCACTAGCGGACTCGTATCCACCATCCGCGGTAGCAATCATCACACGCGGAGATTTGCATTCTCTCGCATAATGACCTCCTCCCTTACAACGACGACAAATAATATCACTTGTGTGCCCTGTTGATGCTATGGAGGAAGAAGAACGCTGTGTAGGCCCCGCAGGTGCGCTCTTGGCAGATAATGGTGGTTGTGCCTGTTTTCTTGTATCACGGCTGGAGGTGGCACCTGATGGAGGTGCTGGTGCAGTTGAAGTAGAAGATGCACGTGGTGTCCATGATGAAGGTCGGCCTGCAGAAAAGTTAGTTCGCCCCAATGCTTGTCGATCCTGCACTTCACGTTCAGCTTTACAAGCAAGATGGAATAAACGAGTGATATTAGTATACTCCTTATAGTCTAGAATGGTCTGAATCTCTCTATTTAATCCACCCAGAAAACGTGCAAGCATAGCTTCATTCTCCTCAACAATACCACATCTAATCATGCCAGTTTGTAATTCCTGATAATATTCTTCTACAGAATTTTTTCCTTGTCTTAAACGCTGCAATTTTTGAAGCAATTCACGTTGATAATATGGTGGAACCCAACGCGTACGCATAGCAGTTTTCAAAGCAGCCCAAGTAGTTGGAATAGGATATAATCTACAATGTTCAGACCACCATACACATGCAAAACTAGTGAAAGCACAAACAGCAGCAGCAACTCGTCTCTCCTCAGGATATTGTAAACATGTAAATCGTTGTTCAGTTTCTAACTCCCAAGTAAGATATATATCAGGAACATATCTACCCTCAAATGGTGGAATATTCAATTTCAGTTTAGGAATATGGACATCATCGCGTACCTGAGGTGGTGGTGCAGGCCTACCATTACGAATATATACCTGAGGTCGACCTGCTGGTGGTGGTACAGGTGGCTGCACGTAGTGTTGATTTTGATCAACCTCATCCTCATAATCTCCCACATAATCATCCTCCTCCGCATCAGCAGCAGGAGCCACAGAAGTATCAACAGCAGCACCAACAGTTTGGCCAAACGCAAGAGGAACACGGCTTGCTCGGCGGAGGTCTGCTTCGCGACGTGGAGGTAGTCGTTGTTGTTGTTGTTGTTGGAGAGGTGCGTTAGGTGCAGCGGGTGGTGGTGGTGGAAGACGCGCGAGCAATTCATTAAACTTGTTATCGAGCTTTGTTTCGAACGTCTTCTCAAGGCCAGTGATCTTCTCCATGGCCTCTTCAAAATTGTTCAGCACATCTTGCACCTGTTCAGTCATCATTTGCTGAAACTTATCATGAAGCTCCTTGTTCGATAAATTCTCCCAGTCAATCTCGTCGGCTTGTGATCCTGGCATGGTTAGCAGCAATAGAAACACACAAGAATATGATCCTACAGACTACGAACAAGTGGTGGTGGTGGGTGTCACAAATCCGTCAAGCAAATCTCAAATTCTTACCAGTTCTTACCCAGCAGCAGGCGGTGATCGGCAACCGTTGTAGTCAAAAACTCTCAAAGCTTGGATAGAGCGATTACCAGGGAGAGTCAAACGCACGACGTAGATGTATGTGGAGCTGGGAAGGCTTATAATATGGTAGCAAAAAGGGTCAGCAATAATCAATTCAGAGATGCAAAGTTGAATAAACGCTCAACGACGGTACTGTGCTGGTCCTAGGCTAGACTGTGCTAGAGACGCGAGCCTAGAACACTAACAAAATCACGGCGCGGCACGTAAACAAGGGAAAAGCACACTCTGGTTTTTTTTCGCTCTTTTTTTTTCGCTCTTTTTTTTTGCGCTGCTTTTTTTTTTGCGAAAAATCACTATAATGGCGAGTGTCTCAAAACTCTTCTTAGCTCAAACTGACAGGATGGGCACGAAATTTTTTCGACCAATTTTTTTTTCCGAAACCTACTCCGGCAAGGAAACACGAATCGGAAACTAGATGGATCTCGAAAACAACCCTAATAAGCAAGGAACTCGGATTGGTGGTGGATATATGGTGGTGGTATATGGCAGCGGTGGTGGTAGCGGTGGTAGTATATGGATATGGATCGGTGGTGGTATATGGACACGGATTGGTGGTGGTATATGGATACGGATTCGGAGCGGTGGCGGATAAGCGGTGGTGGGTAGATGGCAGGGGCGATGATGATGGTGCGGCGGCGGCGTGAGAACTTATGACCAGAACTCGAAACTCTAAAAGACTAGACTCTAAGACCAGCAACTGAACACGACGATGCAACCGCAAATTCAACAAAGCAAATACAGAAAAGATTATGCAAGGCTTAGATTGGTTCGGATGGGATGAACTAACCCTAATTTTTTTTTGGCTTTTTCGTGGACTATAGGTATGAAGAACAGACTTGATCTAAACTACGAAAAACTGTAAAATCTCACCGAGCAACCTGGAAATCTGATACCACTTGATAGAGGCAAAGGTGTCCCGTCTTTCGATGAGATGGTGGATTTCGGTTTGGTGGAAGTCGACTTTGACGATCCGACTACGAGCATGCGAGGACGTCGCGCCTTAGCAATCGCTAAACCAACTCCGAGAGGTTATTGACCACGCCGGAGCACGATCAACCTGACCACGAGGGTCTGTTTCCTGCGAGCAAACGAAGAACAAGCAAGAAACTAAGATTGCAATCTGAATATTGCGAATATAAGATGAAAGCTTTATTTATCAAGGTGGGGTTCTGTGACGCCTTTGTCTGGTCGTTGAACACAAACGAAGTACGCGAAGTTGCAGCTATGGCGAACTTTTAATCTAAACAAAACCCAAAGTCTAAACGATGCCCTAAGGGCTGTATATATGGAGGAAGAGGGGGGAATTTCGTGGCCCTTGGTGGAGGGGTCCGAAATCAACCCTATCTCTTGTTTCCCCACACATACGGACTCTAAAAATAGCCTATACTTATGTATTTCGAAATTACATGGGCCTGGCCCAATAATAAGGTGACGCAGCACCTAAAATAGCCTCGGGACAAAATTTATGAAGTGGCATCTTGTATATTTCGTCCAAGGCTTCATGCACCCATTATGGTGGCTTCAATGTCCTGAAATCATCACTTGTAACTCCATTCTTGTTCCCCTTGCGCATGCCATCATCTCCATGCTTGTTCTTGCTCGAATGTTCATCCTTCTCCAAGCTAGGCCCTTCATTTGTAAGCAAAACAAATGTATCCAATTTAGGCAGCATCATATTCTCATGAACATTAGAATCATTACCAAGAAACAAAAGTACCTGGTAATTTAGTTTGCGTGCACGAGCTCTAGTAATTGGTCCAGTATGTATAGCAGCAGGGGCTGTGGGTGTAACAATTGTATTGATGTCCTCATCAGGAAACTTTGGCTCTTGTTACACGTGAAGAACATGGTGGAGATGATTCTGATCATGTGATAGAGGCAAAGGTGTCCCGTCTTTCGATGAGATGATGGATTTCGCTTTGGTGGAAGTCGACTTTGACGATCCGACTACGAACGTGCGAGGACGTCGCGCCTTAGCAATCGCTAAACCAACTCCGAGAGGTTATTGACCACGCTGGAGCACGATCAACCTGACCACGAGGGTCTGTTTCCTGCGAGCAAACGAAGAACAAGCAAGAAACTAAGATTGCAATCTGGATATTGCGAATATAAGATGAAAGCTTTATTGATCAAGGTGGGGTTCTGTGACGCCTTTGTCTGGTCGTTGAACACAAACGAAGTACGCGAAGTTGCAGCTATGGCGAACTTTTAATCTAAACAAAACCCAAAGTCTAAACGATGCCCTAAGGGCTGTATATATGGAGGAAGAGGGGGAGAATTTCGTGGCCCTTGGTGGAGGGGTCCGAAATCAACCCTATCTCTTGTTTCCCCACACATACGGACTCTAAAAATAGCCTATACTTATGTATTTCGAAATTACATGGGCCTGGCCCAATAATAAGGTGACGCAGCACCTAAAATAGCCTCGGGACGAAATTTATGAAGTGGCGTCTTGTATATTTCGTCCAAGGCTTCATGCACCCATTATGGTGGCTTCAAAGTCCTGAAATCATCACTTGTAACTCCGTTCTTGTTTCCCTTGCGCATGCCATCATCTCCATGCTTGTTCTTGCTCCAATGTTCATCCTTCTCCAAGCTAGGCCCTTCATTTGTAAGCAAAACAAATGTATCCAATTTAGGCAGCATCATATTCTCATGAACATTAGAATCATTACCAAGAAACGAAAGTACCTGGTAATTTAGTTGGCGTGCACGAGCTCTAGTAATTGGTCCAGTATGTATAGCAGCAGGGGCTGTGGGTGTAACAATTGTATTGATGTCCTCATCATCCTCCCCTTCTTGAAATGAAGTCGTCCTCGACGGATGTTCATCTTCCTCACCCAAATAAGGCTTCAAATCTGCAATGTTAAAAGTGGGACTAACCCCAAAATCTGCAGGCAGCTCAAGTTTATATGCATTATCATTTATTTTCTCTAACACCTTAAAGGGACCATCAGCACGTGGCATTAACTTTGATTTGCGCAAATCAGGAAATCTATCCTTACGCAAATGTAACCAAACAAGATCTCCAGGTGCAAACACAACATGTTTTCTACCCTTATCTCCAGCAAGTTTATATTTAGCATTCATGCGCTCAATGTTTTCCTTAGTTAACTCATGCATTTTTAAAATCAATTCAGCACGTTGTTTAGCATCAAAATTAACCTTCTCCGAAGATGGAAGAGGCAACAAATCAATAGGTGCACGAGGTAGGAAACCATACACAACTTCAAAAGGGCACATCTTAGTAGTAGAATGCAATGAACGATTATAAGCAAATTCAATATGAGGCAAGCATTCCTCCCACATTTTCTTATTATTCTTCAAAACAGCCCTAAGCATAGTAGACAACGTTCTATTGACTACTTCAGTTTGTCCATCAGTTTGGGGGTGACAAGTAGTACTAAAAAGCAGTTTAGTCCCCAACTTAGCCCATAAACATCTCCAAAAGTGGCTAAGAAATTTAGTATCACGATCTGAAACAATAGTATTTGGCACACCATGCAAGCGAATAATTTCACGAAAGAACAAATCAGCAACATTAACAGCATCATCGCTTTTATGACATGGTATAAAGTGTGCCATTTTCGAGAATCTATCCACGACAACAAATATGCTATCCCTCCCCTTCTTTGTTCGAGGTAAACCTAAAACAAAGTCCATAGATATATCCTCCCAAGGAACACTAGGTACAGGCAAAGGCATATATAAACCATGAGGATTGAGTCGTGACTTAGCTTTTTGACATGTAGTGCATCGAGCAATAAAACGCTCAACATCCCGTCTCATCTTTGGCCAAAAGAAATGTGTAGCAAGTACGTCCTCCGTCTTCTTCACGCCAAAGTGTCCCATTAATCCTCCTCCATGCGCCTCCTGCAACAACAAAAGACGAACGGAGCTAGCTGGAATGCATAGCTTGTTAGCACGAAACACAAATCCATCGTTAACGACAAACTTGTTCCACATTCTTCCTTCTTTACAATTCTGCATTACATCTTTAAAATCAGCATCATGCACATATTGATCTTTGATGGTCTCCAAACCAAATATTTTGAAGTCAAGTTGTGAAAGCATAGTATAGCGACGAGACAATGCATCAGCAATAACATTTTCTTTTCCCTTCTTGTGTTTAATGACATAAGGGAAAGTCTCAATGAATTCAACCCATTTAGCATGTCTACGATTCAGTTTAGCTTGACTTTTAATATGTTTCAAAGATTCATGATCAGAATGTATAACAAATTCTTTGGGCCATAAATAATGTTGCCATGTTTCTAAAGTCCGAACAAGAGCATATAATTCTTTATCATAAGTAGAATAATTCAGACTAGGCCCACTCAATTTTTCAGAAAAGTATGCAACAGGTTTGCCATCTTGTAATAACACACCTCCTAATCCAATTCCACTAGCATCACATTCAAGCTCAAAAGTCTTATTAAAATCAGGAAGTTGGAGTAAAGGAGCATGTGTCAACTTATCTTTCAATACCGTGAAGGCTTCTTCCTGTGCGGTACCCCAAACAAAAGGCACATCCTTCTTTGTAAGCTCGTTGAGAGGTGCAGCAATGGTGCTGAAATCTCTCACAAAACGCCTATAGAATCCAGCGAGGCCAAGAAAACTCCTCACTTGTGTGACCGTTTTGGGCTGCGGCCAACTCTCAATAGCTTCAATCTTGGCTTTGTCAACTTCAATTCCCTGTGGAGTAACAACATAGCCAAGAAAAGATACTCGGTCGGTGCAAAAGGTGCACTTCCCAAGGTTACCAAACAAACGTGCATCACGTAGAGCAATAAAAACAGCACGTAAATGTTCCAAATGTTCTTCCAAAGATCTGCTATAAATCAGTATGTCATCAAAGTAAACTACCACAAATCGTCCAATGAAAGCACGTAAAACTTCGTTCATTAATCTCATGAAAGTACTAGGTGCATTAGTTAACCCAAAAGGCATGACTAACCACTCATATAATCCAAACTTAGTTTTAAATGCTGTTTTCCATTCATCTCCCAATTTCATACGAATTTGATGGTAGCCACTACGCAAATCAACTTTGGAGAATATTGTAGAGCCACTCAATTCATCAAGCATATCATCTAGCCTAGGAATAGGATGACGATAACGAATAGTAATATTATTAATGCCTCTACAATCAACACACATACGTGATGTACCATCCTTTTTCGGCACTAGAATAATAGGAACAGCACAAGGACTAAGGGATTCACGTATATAACCTTTGTCGAGAAGCTCTTGTACTTGGCGCATAATCTCCTTCGTCTCCTCTGGATTGGTACGGTATGGTGCACGGTTTGGCAGTGAAGCACCGGGAATTAAGTCAATCTGATGCTCAATCCCTCGAATAGGCGGTAATCCCGGTGGCACGTCTTGTGGAAAGACGTCAGCGAACTCCTGCAAAATGTTAGTGACAGCAGGAGGCAAAGAGGAAGGCACGTCCTCGAATGAAAATAATGCCTCTTTGCACACAAAAGCATAGCAAACAGATTTGCTGAAATCTAGCTCATCAATATCAGATTTGGTGGCAAATAAACATGCACTTTTCAATTTAATTTCAGAAGCAACACTAGATGGTTTATTATTAGGCTTCATTTGTTGCTCAAATTCTTTTGCCACAATCTGATTTTCACTCTTATTCGTCTCCTGTTTTGCTTTATTAGCTCTATTAATATCATCTTTCAAAATGGAATCAGGAGTCATAGGAAGCAAAGTAATATTTTTATCCTTATGAACAAGAGTATAGTGATTGTTTCTACCATGGTGTACAGAATTTTTATCAAATTGCCATGGTCTACCAAGTAATAAGGAACATGCTTGCATAGGTACCACATCACAATCAACATAATCAGCATATGTAGATATACTAAAATGCACACGAACAGTACGTGTTACCTTAACCTTGCCGCTGTTGTTGAACCATTGGATGTAGTAAGGATGTGGATGTGGTCTTGTGGTGAGAGAAAGCTTCTCGACCATCTCCATGCTAGCCAAGTTGTTGCAGCTCCCTCCGTCTATGATGACGCGCACAGAACGTTCCTTCACAACTCCCTTGGTATGGAACAAATTGTGCCTCTGATTTTGCTCAGCTTGTGTGATCTGCACACTCAAAACACGTTGAGCAACTAAACATTCATACCTGTCAGCGTCTTCAGGAGCCATGTATTGCGTCTCATTATCAGAATCATCTCCACCATGTTCTTCACGTGTAATAAGAGCCAAAGTCTCCTCATCATAGTCACTAGCAGACTCATATCCACCATCCGCGGTAGCAATCATCACACGCGGAGATTTGCATTCTCTCGCATAATGACCTCCTCCCTTACAACGACGACAAATAATATCACTTGTGTGCCCTGTTGATGCTATGGAAGAAGAAGAACGCTGTGTAGGCCCCGCAGGTGCGCTCTTGGCAGATAATGGTGGTTGTGCCTGTTTTCTTGTATCACGGCTGGAGGTGGCACCTGATGGAGGTGCTGGTGCAGTTGAAGTAGAAGATGCACGTGGTGTCCATGATGAAGGTCGGCCTGCAGAAAAGTTAGTTCGCCCCAATGCTTGTCGATCCTGCACTTCACGTTCAGCTTTACAAGCAAGATGGAATAAACGAGTGATATTAGTATACTCCTTATAGTCTAGAATGGTCTGAATCTCTCTATTTAATCCACCCAGAAAACGTGCAAGCATAGCTTCATTCTCCTCAACAATACCACATCTAATCATGCCAGTTTGTAATTCCTGATAATATTCTTCTACAGAATTTTTTCCTTGTCTTAAACGCTGCAATTTTTGAAGCAATTCACGTTGATAATATGGTGGAACCCAACGCGTACGCATAGCAGTTTTCAAAGCAGCCCAAGTAGTTGGAATAGGATATAATCTACAATGTTCAGACCACCATACACATGCAAAACTAGTGAAAGCACAAACAGCAGCAGCAACTCGTCTCTCCTCAGGATATTGTAAACATGTAAATCGTTGTTCAGTTTCTAACTCCCAAGTAAGATATATATCAGGAACATATCTACCCTCAAATGGTGGAATATTCAATTTCAGTTTAGGAATATGGACATCATCGCGTACCTGAGGTGGTGGTGCAGGCCTACCATTACGAATATATACCTGAGGTCGACCTGCTGGTGGTGGTACAGGTGGCTGCACGTAGTGGTGATTTTGATCAACCTCATCCTCATAATCTCCCACATAATCATCCTCCTCCGCATCAGCAGCAGGAGCCACAGAAGTATCAACAGCAGCACCAACAGTTTGGCCAAACGCAAGAGGAACACGGCTTGCTCGGCGGAGGTCTGCTTCGCGACGTGGAGGTAGTCGTTGTTGTTGTTGTTGGAGAGGTGCGTTAGGTACAGCGGGTGGTGGTGGTGGAAGACGCGCGAGCAATTCATTAAACTTGTTATCGAGCTTTGTTTCGAACGTCTTCTCAAGGCCAGTGATCTTCTCCATGGCCTCTTCAAAATTGTTCAGCACATCTTGCACCTGTTCAGTCATCATTTGCTGAAACTTATCATGAAGCTCCTTGTTCGATAAATTCTCCCAGTCAATCTCGTCGGCTTGTGATCCTGGCATGGTTAGCAGCAATAGAAACACACAAGAATATGATCCTACAGACTACGAACAAGTGGTGGTGGTGGGTGTCACAAATCCGTCAAGCAAATCTCAAATTCTTACCAGTTCTTACCCAGCAGCAGGCGGTGATCGGCAACCGTTGTAGTCAAAAACTCTCAAAGCTTGGATAGAGCGATTACCAGGGAGAGTCGAACACACGACGTAGATGTATGTGGAGCTGGGAAGGCTTATAGTATGGTAGCAAAAAGGGTCAGCAATAATCAATTCAGAGATGCAAAGTTGAATAAACGCTCAACGACGGTACTGTGCTGGTCCTAGGCTAGACTGTGCTAGAGACGCGAGCCTAGAACACTAACAAAATCACGGCGCGGCACGTAAACAAGGGAAAAGCACACTCTGGAATTTTTTTTTTTGCGCTCTTTTTTTTTTGCGCTCTTTTTTTTTGCGCTCTTTTTTTTGCGCTGCTTTTTTTTTTTTTGCGAAAAATCACTATAATGGCGAGTGTCTCAAAACTCTTCTTAGCTCAAACTGACAGGATGGGCACGAAATTTTTTTGACCAATTTTTTTTTTTTTGACTGCCCGGACCCAAAAACTGGAAACGGGTCAAAAAAAACTTCCTATAATGGCACCTGTCTCAAAACACTCAGAAACACCTAAAAATAGGATAGCCAGAAATTTTTTCGAAAAATGCGTTTTCGAAAAATTTTGGGCCTAAACGGAGCGTGGCTACCCGACTCTTTTTTTTTTTTTCCGAAACCTACTCCGGCAAGGAAACACGAATCGGAATCTAGATGGATCTCGAAAACAAACCTAATATGCAAGGAACTCGGATTGGTGGTGGATATATGGTGGTGGTATATGGCAGCGGTGGTGGTAGCGGTGGTAGTATATGGATATGGATATGAATCGGTGGTGGTATATGAATCGGTGGTGGTATATGGATACGGATTCGGAGCGGTGGCGGATAAGCGGTGGTGGTAGATGGCAGGGGCGATGATGATAGTGCGGCGGTGGCGTGACAACTTATGACCAGAACTCGAAACTCTAAAAGACTAGACTCTAAGACCAGCAACTAGACACGACGATGCAACCGCAAATTCAACAAAGCAAAACCCCAAAAAGATTATGCAAAGGCTCAGATTGGTTCGGATATGAATCGGTGGTGGTATATGGATACGGATTCGGAGCGGTGGTGGTAGATGGCAGGGGCGATGATGATGGTGCGGCGACGGCGTGACAACTTGTGAACAAAACTCGAAACTCTAAAAGACTAGACGCTAAGACCAGCAACTGAACACGACGATGCAACCGCAAATTCAACAAAGCAAATACAGAAAAGGTTATGCAAGGCTCAGATTGGTTCGGATGGGATGAACTAACCCTAATTTTTTTTTGGCTTTTTCGTGGACTATAGGTATGAAGAACAGACTCGATCTAAACTACGAAAAACTGTAAAATCTCACCGAGCAACCTGGAAATCTGATACCACTTGATAGAGGCAAAGGTGTCCCGTCTTTCGATGAGATGATGGATTTCGCTTTGGTGGAAGTCGACTTTGACGATCCGACTACGAACGTGCGAGGACGTCGCGCCTTAGCAATCGCTAAACCAACTCCGAGAGGTTATTGACCACGCTGGAGCACGATCAACCTGACCACGAGGGTCTGTTTCCTGCGAGCAAATGAAGAACAAGCAAGAAACTAAGATTGCAATCTGGATATTGCGAATATAAGATGAAAGCTTTATTGATCAAGGTGGGGTTCTGTGACGCCTTTGTCTGGTCGTTGAACACAAACGAAGTACGCGAAGTTGCAGCTATGGCGAACTTTTAATCTAAACAAAACCCAAAGTCTAAACGATGCCCTAAGGGCTGTATATATGGAGGAAGAGGGGGAGAATTTCGTGGCCCTTGGTGGAGGGGTCCGAAATCAACCCTATCTCTTGTTTCCCCACACATACGGACTCTAAAAATAGCCTATACTTATGTATTTCGAAATTACATGGGCCTGGCCCAATAATAAGGTGACGCAGCACCTAAAATAGCCTCGGGACGAAATTTATGAAGTGGCGTCTTGTATATTTCGTCCAAGGCTTCATGCACCCATTATGGTGGCTTCAAAGTCCTGAAATCATCACTTGTAACTCCGTTCTTGTTTCCCTTGCGCATGCCATCATCTCCATGCTTGTTCTTGCTCCAATGTTCATCCTTCTCCAAGCTAGGCCCTTCATTTGTAAGCAAAACAAATGTATCCAATTTAGGCAGCATCATATTCTCATGAACATTAGAATCATTACCAAGAAACGAAAGTACCTGGTAATTTAGTTGGCGTGCACGAGCTCTAGTAATTGGTCCAGTATGTATAGCAGCAGGGGCTGTGGGTGTAACAATTGTATTGATGTCCTCATCATCATGAGATGCAATACATGGCTCCTGAAGACGCTGACAGGTATGAATGTTTAGTTGTTCAACGTGTTTTGAGTGTGCAGGTCACACAAGCTGAGCAAAATCAGAGGCACAATTTGTTCCATACCAAGGGAGTTGTGAAGGAACGTTCTGTGCGCGTCATAATAGACGGAGGGAGCTGCAACAACTTGGCTAGCATGGAGATGGTGGAGAAGCTTTCTCTCACCACAAGACCACATCCACATCCTTACTACATCTAATGGTTCAACAACAGCGGCAAGGTTAAGGTAACATGTACTGTTCGTGTGCATTTTAGTATCTCTACATATGCTGATTATGTTGATTGTGATGTGGTACCTATGCAAGCATGTTCCTTATTACTTGGTAGACCATGGCAATTTGATAAAAACTCTGTACACCATGGTAGAAACAATCACTATACTCTTGTTCATAAGGATAAAAATATTACTTTGCTTCCTATGACTCCTGATTCCATTTTGAAAGATGATATTAATACAGCTAATAAAGCAAAACAGGAGACGAATAAGAGTGAAAATCAGATTGTGGCAAAAGAATTTGAGCAACAAATGAAGCCTAATAATAAACCATCTAGTGTTGCTTCTGAAATTAAATTGAAAAGTGCATGTTTATTTGCCACCAAATCTGATATTGATGAGCTAGATTTCAGCAAATCTGTTTGCTATGCTTTTGTGTGCAAAGAGGCATTATTTTCATTCGAGGACGTGCCTTCCTCTTTGCCTCCTGCTGTCACTAACATTTTGCAGGAGTTCGCTGACGTCTTTCCACAAGACGTGCCACCGGGATTACCGCCTATTCGAGGGATTGAGCATCAGATTGACTTAATTCCCGGTGCTTCACTGCCAAACCGTGCACCATACCGTACCAATCCAGAGGAGACGAAGGAGATTATGCGTCAAGTACAAGAGCTTCTCGACAAAGGTTATATACGCGAATCCCTTAGTCCTCGTGCTGTTCCTATTATTCTAGTGCCGAAAAAGGATGGTACATCACGTATGTGTGTTGATTGTAGAGGCATTAATAATATTACTATTCGTTATCGTCATCCTATTCCTAGGCTAGATGATATGCTTGATGAATTGAGTGGCTCTACAATATTCTCCAAAGTTGATTTGCGTAGTGGATACCATCAAATTCGTATGAAATTGGGAGATGAATGGAAAACAGCATTCAAAACTAAGTTTGGATTATATGAGTGGTTAGTCATGCCTTTTGGGTTAACTAATGCACCTAGTAGTTTCATGAGATTAATGAACGAAGTTTTACGTGCTTTCATTAGACGATTTGTGGTAATTTACTTTGATGACATATTGATTTATAGCAGATCTTTGGAAGAACATTTGGAACATTTACGTGCTGTTTTTATTGCTCTACGTGATGCACGTTTGTTTGGTAACCTTGGGAAGTGCACCTTTTGCACTGACCGAGTATCTTTTCTTGGCTATGTTGTTACTCCACAGGGAATTGAAGTTGATAAAGCCAAGATTGAAGCTATTGAGAGTTGGCCGCAGCCCAAAACGGTCACACAAGTGAGGAGTTTTCTTGGCCTCGCTGGATTCTATAGGCGTTTTGTGAGAGATTTCAGCACCATTGCTGCACCTCTCAATGAGCATACAAAGAAAGATGTGCCTTCTCTTTGGGGTACCGCACAGGAAGAAGCCTTCTCGGTATTGAAAGATAAGTTGACACATGCTCCTTTACTCCAACTTCCTGATTTTAATAAGACTTTTGAGCTTGAATGTGATGCTAGTGGAATTGGATTAGGCGGTGTGTTATTACAAGATGGCAAACCTGTTGCATACTTTTCTGAAAAATTGAGTGGGCCTAGTCTGAATTATTCTACTTATGATAAAGAATTATATGCTCTTGTTCGGACTTTAGAAACATGGCAACATTATTTATGGCCCAAAGAATTTGTTATACATTCTGATCATGAATCTTTGAAACATATTAAAAGTCAAGCTAAACTGAATCGTAGACATGCTAAATGGGTTGAATTCATTGAGACTTTTCCTTATGTCATTAAACACAAGAAGGGAAAAGAAAATGTTATTGCTGATGCATTGTCTCGCCGCTATACTATGCTTTCACAACTTGACTTCAAAATATTTGGTTTGGAGACCATCAAAGTTCAATATGTGCATGATGCTGATTTTAAAGATGTAATGCAGAATTGTAAAGAAGGAAGAATGTGGAACAAGTTCGTCGTTAACGATGGATTTGTGTTTTGTGCTAACAAGCTATGCATTCCAGCTAGCTCCGTTTGTCTTTTGTTGTTGCACGAGGCGCATGGAGGAGGATTAATGGGACACTTTGGCGTGAAGAAGACGGAGGACGTACTTGGTACACATTTCTTTTGGCCAAAGATGAGACGGGATGTTGAGCGTTTTATTGCTCGCTGCACTACATGTAAAAAAAAGCTAAGTCACGACTCAATCCTCATGGTTTATATATGCCTTTGCCTGTACCTAGTGTTCCTTGGGAGGATATATCTATGGACTTCGTTTTAGGTTTACCTCGAACAAAGAAGGGGAGGGATAGCATATTTGTTGTCGTGGATAGATTCTCGAAAATGGCACACTTTATACCATGTCATAAAAGCGATGATGCTGTTAATGTTGCTAATTTGTTCTTTCGTGAAATTATTCGCTTGCATGGTGTGCCAAATACTATTGTTTCATATCGTGATACTAAATTTCTTAGCCACTTTTGGAGATGTTTATGGGCTAAGTTGGGGACTAAACTGCTTTTTAGTACTACTTGTCACCCCCAAACTGATGGACAAACTGAAGTAGTCAATAGAACGTTGTCTACTATGCTTAGGGCTGTTTTGAAGAATAATAAGAAAATGTGGGAGGAACGCTTGCCTCATATTGAATTTGCTTATAATCGTTCATTGCATTCTACTACTAAGATGTGCCCTTTTGAAGTTGTGTATGGTTTCCTACCTCATGCACCTATTGATTTGTTGCCTCTTCCATCTTCGGAGAAGGTTAATTTTGATGCTAAACAACGTGCTGAATTGATTTTAAAAATGCATGAGTTAACTAAGGAAAACATTGAGCGTATGAATGCTAAATATAAACTTGCTGGAGATAAGGGTAGAAAACATGTTGTGTTTGCACCTGGAGATCTTGTTTGGTTACATTTGCGTAAGGATAGATTTCCGGATTTGCGCAAATCAAAGTTAATGCCACGTGCTGATGGTCCCTTTAAGGTGTTAGAGAAAATAAATGATAATGCATATAAACTTGAGATGCCTGCAGATTTTGGGGTTAGTCCCACTTTTAACATTGCAGATTTGAAGCCTTATTTGGGTGAGGAAGATGAACTTCCGTCGAGGACGACTTTATTTCAAGAAGGGGAGGGTGATGAGGACAACAATACAATTGTTATACCCACAGCCCCTGCTGCTATAAATACTGGACCAATTACTAGAGCTCGCGCACGCCAACTAAATTACCAGGTACTTTCGTTTCTTGGTAATGATTCTAATGTTCATGAGAATATGATGCTGCCTAAATTGGATACATTTGTTTTGCTTACAAATGAAGGGCCTAGCTTGGAGAAGGATGAACATTGGAGCAAGAACAAGCATGGAGATGATGGCATGCGCAAGGGGAACAAGAACGAAGTTACAAGTGATGATTTCAGGACTTTGAAGCCACCATAATGGGTGCATGAAGCCTTGGACGAAATATACAAGATGCCACTTCATAAATTTCGTCCCGAGGCTATTATAGGTGCTGCGTCACCTTATTATTGGGCCAGGCCCATGTAATTTCGAAATACATAAGTATAGGCTATTTTTAGAGTCCGTATGTGTGGGGAAACAAGAGATAGGGTTGATTTCGGACCCCTCCACCAAGGGTCACGAAATTCCCCCCCCCTCTTCCTCCATATATACAGCCCTTAGGGCATCGTTTAGACTTTGGGTTTTGTTTAGATTAAAAGTTCGCCATAGCTGCAACTTCGCGTACTTCGTTTGTGTTCAACGACCAGACAAAGGAGTCACAGAACCCCACCTTGATCAATAAAGCTTTCATCTTATATTCGCAATATCCAGATTGCAATCTCAGTTTCTTGCTTGTTCTTCGTTTGCTCGCAGGAAACAGACCCTCGTGGTCAGGTTGATCGTGCTCCGGCGTGGTCAATAACCTCTCGGAGTTGGTTTAGCGATTGCTAAGGCGCGACGTCCTCGCACGTTCGTAGTCGGATCGTCAAAGTCGACTGCCACCAAAGCGATATCCATCATCTCATTGAAAGACGGGACACCTTTGCCTCTATCAATCTGCCAAGAGCACACCTTCTGGTCCCGCACAGAGCTCTTCTTCATCCATGGCATCAACAGGGCAAACACATGAGGTTATATGCCGTCATTGCAAGGGTGGAGAGCACAATGCGAGCAAATGTCCATCTCGGCATGTGATGATTGTTACTGAGGATGGTGGGTATGAGTCTGCTAGTGACTATGATGAGGAGACTTTGGCTCTTATTGCATGTGAAGAACACGGTGAAGATGATTTTGAATATGAGACGCAATATATGGCTGCTGAAGATGCTGACAAGTATGTGAGTTTAGTTCCTCAACATGTTTTGAGTGTGCCGGTAACACAAGCTGAGCAAAATCAGAGGCATAATTTGTTCCATACAAAGGGAGTTGTGAAGGAACGTTCTGTTCGCGTCATCATTGATGGAGGGAGTTGCAACAACTTGGATAGCATGGAGATGGTGGAGAATTTGTTCTCACCACAAGACCCCATCCGCATCCTTACTACATCCAATGGTTCAACAACAAGGACAAGGTTAAGGTAACACGTAATGTTTGTGTGCATTTTAGTATCGCTACATATGCTGATTATGTTGAATGTGATGTGGTACCCATGCAAGAATGTTTCTTATTACTTGGTAGACCATGGCAATTTGATAAAAATTCTGTACACCATGGTAGCAACAATCTGTACACTATTATTCATAAGGATAAACATATTATTTTGCTTCCTATGACTCCCGATTCCATTTTGAAAGATGATATTAATCGAGCTAGTAAAGCAAAACAGGAGCAAAATAAGAGTGAAAATCATATAGTGGCAAAAGAATTTGAGCGACAAATGAAACCTAATAATAAACCATCTAGTTTTACTTTTGAAATTAAATTGAAAAGTGGATGTTTACTTGCCACCAAATTGACATTGATGATCGAGATTGCAGCAAATCTATTTGCTATGCTTTTGTGTGCAAAGAGGCATTATTTTCATTCAAGGGCGTGCCTTCCTCTTTGCCTCCTGCTGTCACTAACATTTTGCAGGAGTTCGCTAACATATTTCCACAAGACGTGCCACTAGGATTACTTCCTCTTCGAGGGATTGCGCATTAGATTGACTTAATCTCTGGTGCTTCGCTGCCAGACCATGCGCCATACCATACCAATCCATAGGAGATGAAGGAGATTATGCGTCAAGTACATGCGCTGCTCAACAAAGGTTATATACGTGAATCTCTTAGTCCTTGTGCTGCTCCTATTATACTAGTGCCAAAAAGGATGGTATGTCGCATATGTGTGTTGATTGTAGAGGCATTAATAATATTACTATTCATTATCGTCATCCTATTCCTAGGCTAGATGACAAGCTTGATGAATTGAGTGGCTCTACAATATTATCCAAAGTTGATTTGCGTAGTGGATACTATCAAATTCGTATGAAATTGGGAGATGAATGGAAAACAACATTTAAAACTAAGTTTGGATTATATGACTGGTTAGTCATGCCTTTTGGATTAAATAATAAGCATAGTACTTTTATGAGATTAATGAACAAAGTTTTACGTGCTTTCATTGGATGATTTGTGGTAGTCTATTTTGATGATATACTGATTTATTGCAGATATTTGGAAGAACATTTGGAACATTTACGTGATGTTTTTATTGCTCTACGTGATGCATGTTTGTCTGGTAACCTTGGGAAGTGCACCTTTCGCACTGATCGAGTATCTATTCTTGGCTATGTTGTTACTCCACAGGGAATTGAAGTTGATAAAGCAAAGATTGAAGCTATTGAGAGTTGGCCGCAGCCCAAAACGGTCACACAAGTGAGGAGTTTTCTTGGCCTCGCTGGTTTCTATAGGCGTTTTGTGAGAGATTTCAGCACCATTGCTACACCTCTCAATGAGCTTACAAAGTAGAATGTGCCTTTTGTTTGGGGTACCACATAGGAAGAAGCCTTCACAGTATTGAAACATAAGTTGACGCATGCTCCTTTACTCCAATTTCCTGATTTTAATAAGACTCTTGAGCTTGAATGTGATGCTAGTGGAATTGGATTAGGAGGTGCGTTATTACAAGATGGAAAACCTGTTGCATACTTTTCTGAGAAATTGAGTGGGCCTAGTCTGAACTATTCTACTTATGATAAAGAATTATATGTTTTAGTTCGGACTTTAGAAACATGGCAACATTATTTCTGGCTCAAAGAATTTGTTATTCATTCTGATCATGAATCTTTGAAACATATTTAAAGTCAAGCAAAACTGAACCGTAGACATGCTAAATGGGTTGAATTCATTGAGACTTTCCCTTATGTCATTAAACACAAGAAGAGTAAAGAAAATGTTATTGCTTATGCATTGTCTCGTCGCTACACTATGCTTTCACAACTTGACTTTAAAATATTTTGTTTGGAGACTATCAAAGATCAATATGTGCATGATGCTGATTTTAAAGATGTAATGCAGAATTTTAAAGAAGGAAGAACATGGAACAAGTTCGTCCTTAGTGATGCGCTAACAAGCTATGCCTTCCAGCTAGCTCCATTCATCCTTTGTTGTTAAAGGAGGGGCATGGAGGAGGATTAATGGGACACTTTGGTGTGCAGAAGATAGAAGACGTACTAGCTACACATTTCTTCTGGCCAAAGATGAGACGGGATATTGAGTGTTTTGTTGCTCGCTGCACTACATGTCAAAAAGCTAACTCACGACTCAATCCCCATGGTTTATATATGCCTTTGGATGTACCTAGTGTTCCATGGGAGGATATATCTATGGACTTTGTTTTAGGTTCATGATGAGGACATGGCTACCACAGTTAATCCCATATCCCTTGCTGTTTTACCTCTTGGAACAGTTGCTAGAGCTCAGATACGCCAATTAAATTATCAGGTACTTTCGTTTCTTGGTAATGTTTCTAGTGTTCATGAGAATATGATGTTGCCTAACTTAGATACATTTGTGTTGCTTGCAATTGAAGGGCCTAGCGCAGACAAGAAGGATGAACATTCGAGCATGGTCAAGCATGGAGATGAAGGTGCGTGAGAAGAGAACAAGAACGGAGGTTCAAGTGGAGATTTCCGGACTTTGAAGCCACCATGATGACATACAAGAAGATGGACGAAATATACAAGATGGCCTTTCATAAATTTCGCCCATAGCTTATTATTGGTGTTGCGCCACCTTATTTTGGGCCAGGGCAATGTAATCTATTTTTAGAGTCCATATTGTAGGGGAAACGACTTAGGAGGTGTTTTAGTCTCACCGTGCCAAGGGTGGACAAAATCCCCTCTCTTTTCCCTATAAATATAGCCCTTAAGGCATCGTTTAGACTTGGGTTTTATTTAGTTAAAAGTTAGACATCGCTGCAACTTCGTGTACTTCGTTTGTGCCAACGACCAGACCAAGACCGCTTATGAAACCGTGCCAACGTGGGAGGGGGCTCCCCTCCGGGAGGAGCCCCCGGGGCATGTATAGCCCCGCCCTGACACGTGGTCGGAACGGTAGGGCTAGGAGAGGTGTATCTGGGCACTCGTGAGCCAGCGCGGGACTCACGAGGCCCTACCTCGAGCGGGTTGCGCCTGGCTCTGGGCCTTTATCAATGGTGTGTTCCTGCAGGGTGGTTAGAATGCAAATGCTCTACATCCTCAGGTCCCGGCCCTCGAGCGAGCTCAGCCGCCACTGGTATGACGGGTCGCGATGTTGTGGGTAAAGACCAGGGGGTGAGGGCTGGAGAGCCAGTAGGAGCCCATGAGTCGCGATGCTCAGGTGCCCCCCTTTTAACGTGCAAGCACTTTGCATGAGAGCGGAGAAGTCCGCGATAAGCAGTAGATGATGATCATGGGAACCAGATTAAGCGCGGAGGAGCAAATTCATTTCAAGTAGATGCGGGAAAAGCAAACGCCGTTGGGCCATGCCCGAGCAGTTTGGGGATGATGCAGCCCGAGGGGCGCCCCCAACAAGGTAAGTAAAGTGCTTAAGTAAAACGGATACGTGCCGCAGGGACGGACCCACGCGACCTGCGAACGACGCGGCCCTGTGGGCTCTCCCAGCTAAAAATGGAACTTGAAAGATGTCACCTGATGCCGTTGAAGATGAAGCGATGCCGTAGAAGTGGGCGACCCTCACAAGCCCCCAGGCCCAGGTGCCTCGGGATGCTCCGGGGACACGGGTAGGTCTTCGAGGGCCATCTCCACCTCCGCCAGGACCACACAATGCCTGACCTCCTGAGCCTCTAGAATGCTCCTCAGCAGGCGCTGATGAGCGGCGACCGCGTTCGGCAGGCCGAAAGGCATGAACGTAGCTGTGAGGTGGACCCTCGCAATGCCCCACGCGGGAAGGCCAGAGGCGCTCCTGAGACGCGGCTCGGTTGAGCCCTGGCACGTCGATGCAGACGCGCAACCCACCATCCTCGCCTAGATGTGGGGCCACAGTGGGCAAGCGGCGGTTACCGCGCATGACTCTCGACTCCTGTAGCTCCTGGGTGTTTTCTGCGATGAACTCCTGAGGGTTTGGTCTTCCTTGCCTCGTACCTTCCAGAGGGAAACGTACCTGGAAGCACCCCTCCAAGTGGTGCCCGAGCGCCTCCCTCGTGACCTTGGCAAAGTCGGTGGCTCTCCAAGAAAGAGCCCCCGAGCCCTGCCCGAGGAGGCCGCCGGGCGCGCTCTCCTATGCGACAGAGGGTGGCGCTCCCTGAACGGGCGCGAATCCTGACGCAACGCCTCCGGAGGCGCCTACCTCCTTATGGCTTAGGCCAGGCGAAGCCTTCTTCTTCTTAAGGGTCACCTCGAGAAGTCTTCCGCTCCTGTGATCTGGGTCTTCGATTGCTGCGGCTTGGAACGCATGCTCAAGTGAACACACCGCGTCCCTTTCCTCACAGGGTACGGTGATGACTCCACCGCTTCCTGGCATCTTGAGGACATTATAGCCATGGTGAGTCACTGCCATGAACTTGGCTAGGGCTGGGTACCCGAGGATGGCATTGTATGGCAGGCGAATGTGGGTGATGTTGAAGTCAATGAGCTCGGTGCGGTAGTTGTTGCGTTGCCCGAAGGTGACTGGCAGGCAAACTTGCCCTATCGGAATGGTGGAACCATTAGTGACTCCTGAGAAAGGCCTGGTCGGCTAGAGCTGATCATACGGCACTTGGAGATTATCGAACGTCTCGACGGATAGGACATTGAGTCCTGCTCCGCCATCCACGAGGGTCCTGGTAACCTGCACATTGCTGATGGCTGGGGAGCAAAGCATCGGGAGAACTCCAGCCGTTGCCGCGCACTTGAGCTGATCCGTTGAGCTGAACATGATGGCGCACGCAGACCAAGTGAGAGGGCGCATGGCCTCAAGCTTGGGGAGGACTGCATTCACCTCGCGAGCAAACTGCTCGAAGATGCGCTGTGATGCTGGGGCCTGGGCGCCACCCAAGATGCAAGCGATTGCACGCGGCTCCTGGAAGCCCCAGCCCCCTCGTCTTGATGTTGGTCTTCATTCCTTCTTAGTGGTGGCGGTAGAGGAGGGAGGCCTGTGTTGCCGTGCTGGCGATCCTCATGAGGCTGATCTCTCCAGCCTCCCTCAGGAGGCTGGTCCTGCCAGCGATCCTCGCGAGGTCGGTCACGCCACCCTTGGCGAGGGCCACGGTCTTCCCATCGTCCTCCACCTCTTCCTCCTCCTCGGCCATAGCCCCTGTCGTTGCGCTCGGGGCGTCGGCCGATACGCCCATCTCGCACGACCCTGAGCTCTTGGCATTCATTGGTGTTGTGGGTGTGGAGGTCGTGGTACACGCAGTATCGGCTGCCCTTGGATGACTCAGGCTGATCCCTGCCTCGCTTGGTGTCTGGCTCCGTTGCGAGCACGGCAGCTCCCTTACGCTTCACGTCCTTGGCCTTGGGCTTTTTCTCTTCTGGGTCGGCAGCCGGGAGCTCGAGGAGGGACAGGCGTCCTTCCTCAGCCCTGGCGCACTTGGTCGTCAAGTTGAACAACTCCAGGGATGTGCGCACGTCTTCATGGATTGCCAGCTCCTCCTTCATCTTGATGTCGCGCACGCCGTCGGAGAAGGCTAACATAATGGCTTCCTTAGTCACCCTGGGGATCCTGAGGCGAGCATTGTTGAAGCGATGGATGTATTTCTGCAGGGTTTCCCCTGGCTGTTGCTTGGTGTGGCGCAGGTCGCTTATGGCGGGGGGGCGGTCGTGAGTGCCCTGGAAGTTGGCGATGAAGCGAGTGCGCATCTCGTCCCAGGAGGAGATCATGCTGGGAGCCAGGTTCAGGAGCCAGGTGCGGGCGCCGTCCTTGAACGCCATGGGAAACCAGTTCGCCATGACCTTTTCGTCTCCATTGGCGGCTTCGATGCCCAACTCGTAGAGTGGCAGGAATTCCACGGGGTCCGCCGTGCCATCATAGCGAGGGGGCAGATCAGGCTTGAATGGCCATGTGACGCCGCGTAGCTCGGGGTGAAGGCGCGGCAGCCTGCTGTGGCCACTGGCGCCCTTTGCTGGTGTTGGGCCTGCTCCTGGTGATTACCATGCGCCGCCGCTTGGAGCAGCGCAGGGTCTTGGCATGGAGGCGCAGGGACGCGATCTTGGTGCGCCGGTGCTGGGAGCGCGTGAGCACCTTCTTGAGGATGAGGGATCTCTTGGCAGCTCCCTTCTTGCCGCGCAGGCGCCGGACATGGAGGGTCTCGCCTTGGGGCTGCGTGCCTTGGAGCCAGGGCACCTTCTTGGGGAGGAGGTGGCGGAGGCGCCTCCTGATCCTCGCCCCCTGCGCGGAATGGAGGGCGAGGCAGCGAGAGGGACGGCAAAGGAGAGCCCCCTGCGACGCTGACAAGCTCGGTGATGCGGGCGAGCCAGTCCTCATAGAGGTCGTCGACGGGGCGGTAGTGCAGGAGCTCTCTTGCCAGGAGCAGCACGGCGTGCGCGTCCGTGGGGGCGCGACGGGCGTGGGACGACGAACCGGCTGGAGTCAGTGACGGGGTTGGGGTGCGGCCCTCCCGCCGCACCGAAGGATGCTGGGATGAGGCCTTCTGCTCGTTCCCCGCCCGGCCGGTGGCGGCGTTGGTGGCAAGCAACGGGGAACGACGAGGGCATCCGCCGACGGACGCCGTCTGGGTGACGCGGGTGGCGAGAGCAGCCCAGCGCTCGGCGCGAGCCCGACTAGCGTCAGCCATGGACACGACGGAAGATCACACACGAACAGCGGAAGAAAGATTCCGGCGCACCCCTACCTGGCGCGCCAAATGCCAGATTTCGGGTTTCGGCAGACCCTTAAGGTTCGAACTCTAGGGTGTGCACGGAGATCTTTCCCCTACCGACTCGCGCTTCTATGGCTCGCAAGAAATCTAGGCTAGAAAGAAGAACACACAAGGGACACGAGGTTTATACTGGTTCGGGCCACCGATGTGGTGTAATACCCTACTCCAGTGTGTGGTGTAGTGGATTGCCTCAGGGGCTGATGATGAACAATACAGGGGAAGAACGGCCTCGCGAGAGGTGTTCTTGAGCTGGTGCAGTGTGTTCTACTTGGTCCGGGCCTTTCTCTCTTTCTTTCTCTTCTCTATTTCTTTCTCTCTTTGGACCTCTCCCTTCTTCTTTTTCCTTGGACCTCTCTCTTTCCCCCTTCCTTCTTTCGGGGGCTAGTCCTATTTATAGAGGCCCTCGTCCTCTTCCCAAAAAATGAGCGGTAAGGGCGCCAACAATTGGCTATTTTGAAGGGGAACATCTAGTACAAGTTATCCTGACCAAAGGTGGTCTTCGGCTGCCAAAAGCACGGGTGATGACGCCGTCTTGGGCTCCACGGTGACCTCCGTCCTGCCGCTTTGATGGTCTTGGTCTCGTTGCACCGGAATGGTAACCTTTGCCCGATGCCTTGGCCTGTGCTTGCTCCCTTTGCATCGAAGGGGAAACAAGGACACTGCGCCGGCCGGTGCCTGCCTAATCTCGATCGTCATGGCTTGCGTCACGGGCTCCTCGCGAGGCACCCCTGCCTCGATCTCTCCGCCTCCTCGCAAACCTGCCTGATGAGGCTGCTCCTGAGGAAGCCTCCTATCGTCCGCCCCGCAAGGCTTGGCCCCTTGTGAGGGTCTTGAGCTTGAGCTGATGAGGCTGGGCCGCACTGGACCCGCACTCGAGCCACGACGCAGGCCGCAGGCAGGGAGGTCTGGGGACCACCGTTCCCAGAACGCCGACAACATGATCATGCAAAGCAAAATGACAATGATGGAGTGTGTCATAATAAACGGAATGGTGGAAATTTGCATGGCAATATATCTCGGAATGGCTATGGAAATGCCATGATAGGTAGGTATGGTGGCTGTTTTGAGGAAGGTATATTGTGGCTGTATGATACCGGTGAAAGGTGTGCGTTATTAAAGAGGCTAGCAATGGTGGAAGGGTGTGAGTGCGTATGATCCATGGACTCAACATTAGTCATAAAGAAATCATATACTTATTGCAAAAATCTACAAGTTATCAAAGCAAAGTATTACACGCATGCTCCTAGGGGGATAGATTGGTAGGAAAAGACCATCGCTCGTCCCCGACCGCCACTCATAAGGAAGACAATCAATAAATAAATCATGCTCCGACTTCATCACATAATGGTTCACCATACGTGCATGCTACGGGAATCACAAACTTTAACACAAGTATTTTTCAAATTCACAACTACTAAACTAGCATGACTCTAAGATGACCATCTCCATATCTCAAAACAATTATCAAGCATCAAACTTCTCTTAGTATTCAACACACCCATAAGAGAATTTTATTATTAATCTTGTATACCTAGCATATTAGGATTATTTAAGAAAATTACCATGCTATTTAAGACTCTCAAAATAATCTAAGTGAAGCATGAGAGATCAATATTTTCTATAAAACAAATCCACCACCGTGCTCTAAAAGATATAAGTGAAGTACTAGAGCAAAACTATATAACTCAAAAGATATAAGTGAAGCACATAGAGTATTCTAATAATTTCCGAATCATGTGTGTCTCTCTCAAAAGGTGTGTACAGAAAAGATGATTGTGGTAAACTAAAAAAATAAAGACTCAAATCATATAAGACGCTCCAAGCAAAACACATATCATGTGGTGAATAAAAATATAGCTCCAAGTAAAGTTACCGATAGAAGTAGACGAAAGAGGGGATGCCTTCCGAGGCATACCCAAGCTTTGGCTTTTAGGTGTCCTTAGATTATCTTGGGGGTGCCATGGGCATCCCCAAGCTTAGGCTCTTGCCACTCCTTGTTCCATAATCCATCAAATCTTTACCCAAAACTTGAAAACATAACAACACAAAACTTAAAGTAGAAAATCTCGTGAGCTCCGTTAGCGAAAGAAAACAAAACACCACTTCAAGGTACTGTAATGAACTCATTCTTTATTTATATTGGTGTTAAACCTACTGTATTCCAACTTCTCTATGGTTTATAAACTATTTTACTAGCCATAGATTCATCAAAATAAGCGAACAACACACGAAAAACAGAATCTGTCAAAAACAGAACAGTCTGTAGTAATCTGTAGCTAGCGCAAGATCTGGAACCCCAAAAATTCTAAACTAAATTGCTGGACGTGATTATTTATCTATTAATCATATTCAAAAAGAATTAACTAAATAGCACATTCCAAATAAAAATGGCAGCAGTTATCGTGAGCGCTAAAGTTTCTGTTTTTTACAGCAAGATTAACAAGACTTTCCCCAACTCTTCCCAACGGTTCTACTTGGCACGAACACTAATTAAACACAAAAAACACAACCAAAATAGAGGCTAGATAAATTATTTATTACTAAACAGGAGCAAAAAGCAAGGAATAAAAATAAATTGGGTTGCCTCCCAACAAGCGCTATCGTTTAATGCCCCTAGCTAGGCATAAAAAGCAAGGATAGATCTAGGTATTGCCATCTTTGGTAGGCAATCCATAAGTGGCTCTCATAATAGATTCATAAGGTAATTTAATTTTCTTTCTAGGAAAGTGTTCCATGCCTTTCCTTAACAGAAATTGGAATCTAATATTTGCTTCCTTCATATCAATAATTGCACCAATCGTTCTAAGGAAAGGTCTACCAAGAATAATAGGACATGAAGGATTGCAATCTATATCAAGAACGAAAAAATCTACGGGCACATGATTCCTATTTGCAACAATAAGAACATCAGTAATTCTTCCCATAGGTTTCTTAATAGTGGAATCCGCAAGGTGCAAGTTCAGAGAGCAATCATCAAAATCACGGAAACATAACAAATCAGACAATGTCTTTGGAATCGTGGAAACACTAGCACCCAAATCACACAAAGGATAGCATTCATGATCTTTAATTTTAATTTTAATAGGTGGTTCCCACTCAAGTTTTTCTTCATAAGATTGCATCAAAGCATCAACGATATGTTTGGTAAAAGCTTTATTTTGGCTATAAGCATGAGGAGAATTTAGCACGGATTGTAACAAGGAAATACAATCTATCAAAGAGCAGCTATTATAATTAAATTCTTTGAAATCCAAAATAGTAGGTTCATTAACATCTAAAGTTTTGATCTCTTCAATCCCACTTTTATCAAATTTAGCATCAAGATCTAAAAACTCCGAATTTTTGGAACGCATTCTAGGTAAAGGTGGATCATATTCATTCCCATCATTATCAAGATTCATATTGCAAAACAAAGATTTAATAGGGGACACATCAATAACTTTTAGATCTTCATCTTTATTATCATGGTAACTAGAAGAACACACTTTTATAAAGGAATCTTTCTTAGCACGCATCCTAGCGGTTCTTTCTTTGCACTCATCAATGGAAACTCTCATGGCTTTGAGAGACTCATTGATATCATGCTTAGGTGGAATAGATCTAAGTTTCAAAGAATCAACATCAAGAGAAATTCTATCAACGTTCCTAGCCAACTCATCAATCTTAAGCTATTTTTCTTCAATCAAAGCATTGAAATTCTTTTGCGAAGTAATAAATTCTTTAATATTAGATTCAAAATCAGAGGGCATCTTATTATAATTTCCATAAGAATTTTTGTAGGAATTACCATAATTATTAGAGGGATTACTAGGATAAGGCCTAGGATTAAAATTTCCTCTATACGCGTTGTTACCAAAATTGTTCCTACCAACAAAATTCACATCCAAAGATTCATTATTATTCTCAATAAAATTAGACAAAGGCACATCATTAGGATCAGAAGAAACACTTTTATTAGCAAATAATTTCATAAGTTCATCCATCTTTCCACTCAAAACATTAATTTCTTCTATCGCATGCACCTTCTTATTAGTAGATCTTTCAGTGTGCCATTGAGAATAATTAACCATAATATTATCTAGGAGTTTAGTAGCTTCTCCTAAAGTGATTTCCATAAAAGTGCCACCTGCGGCCGAATCTAAAAGATTTCTAGAAGCAAAATTCAATCAAGCATAATTTTTTTGTATAATCATCCACAAATTCAAACCATGAGTAGGGCAATTATGTATCATTAATTTCATCCTCTCCCAAGATTGTGCAACATGTTCATGATCAAGTTGCTTAAAATTCATAATATCGTTTCTAAGAGAGATGATCTTAGCGGGAGGAAAATACTTAGAGATAAACGCATCTTTGCACTTATTCCACGAATCAATACTATTTTTAGGCAAAGACGAAAACCAAGCTTTAGCTCGATCTCTAAGCGAAAAAGGAAATAGCTTCAATTTAACAATATCATTGTCCACATCTTTCTTCTTTTGCATATCACACAAATCAACGAAGCTATTTAGATGCGTAGAGGCATCTTCACTAGGACGGCCGGAAAACGGATCTTTCATGACAAGATGTAGTAAGGCAGCATTAATTTCACAAGATTCAGCATCGGTAAGAGGAGCAATCAAAGTGCTAATAAAATCATTGTTGTTGGTATTGGTAAAGTCACACAATTTATTGTTATCTTGAGCCATTGTGACAAGCAAGCAATCCAACACACAAGCAAATAAGAAACGGGCAAAAAGAGGCAAATAGAGAATGAGAGGGAGGATAGAGAGAGGGCGAATAAAACGGAAAGCGTGAAGTGGGGGAGAGGAAAACGAGAGGCAAATGGCAAATAATGTAATGCGGGAGATAAGGGTTTGTGATGGGTACTTGGTATGTTGACTTTTGCATAGACCTCCCCGGCAACGGCGCCAGAAATCCTTCTTGCTACCTCTTGAGCACTTGCGTTGGTTTTCCCTTGAAGAGGGAAGGGTGGTGCAGCAAAGTAGCCTAAGTATTTTCCTCAGTTTTTGAGAACCAAGGTATCAATCCAGTAGGAGGCTACGCGCGAGTCCCTCGCACCTACACAAAACAAATAAATCCTCGCAACCAACGCGATAAGGGGTTGTCAATCCCTACACGGTCACATACAAGAGTGAGATCTCATAGATATGATAAGATAATATTTTCGGTATTTTTATGATAAAAATGCAAAGTAAAATAAAAGCAATAAAAATAACTAAGTATTGGAAGAATAATATGATGAAGATAGACCAAGGGGCCATAGGTTTCACTAGTGGCTTCTCTCAAGAGCATAAGTATTTTATGCTGGGTGAACAAATTACTGTTGAGCAATTGACAGAATTGACAGAATTGAAGAGGGAATAGTGAACAAATATCTAGGTATGATCATGTATATAGGCATCACGTCCAAGACAAGTAGACCGACTCCTTCCTGCATCTACTACTATTACTCCACACATCGACCGCTATCCAGCATGCATCTAGAGTATTAAGTTCATAAGAACAGAGTAACGCCTTAAGCAAGATGACATGATGTAGAGGGATAAATTCATGCAATATGATAAAAACCCCATCTTGTTATCCTCGATGGCAACAATACAATACATGCCTTGCTGCCCCTACTGTCACTGGGAAAGGACACCGCAAGATTGAACCCAAAGCTAAGCACTTCTCCCATTGCAAGAAAGATCAATCTAGTAGGCCAAACCAAACTGATAATTCGAAGAGACTTGCAAAGATAAACAATCATACATAAAAGAATTCAGAGAAGATTCAAATATTGTTCATAGATAAACTTGATCATAAACCCACAATTCATCGGTCTCAACAAACACACCGCAAAAGAAGATTACATCGAATAGATCTCCACAAGAGAGGGGGAGAACTTTGTATTGAGATCCAAAAAGAGAGAAGAAGCCATCTAGCTAATAACTATGGACCCGTAGGTCTGAGGTAAACTACTCACACTTCATCGGAGAGGCTATGGTGTTGATGTAGAAGCCCTCCGTGATCGATGCCCCCTCTGGCGGAGCTCCGAAACAGGCCTGGGATCTCGTGGATACAGAAAGTTACGGCGGTGGAATTAGGGTTTTGGCTCCGTATCTGATCCTTTGGGGGTACGTAGGTATATATAGGAGGAAGATGTATGTCGATGGAGCAACTGGGGCCCCACGAGGGTGGAGGGCGCGCCTGGGGGGGGGGGGGTAGGCGCGCCCCCTACCTCGTGGCCTCCCTGATGGTTGCTTGACGTAGGGTTCAAGTCTCCTGGGTCTTGTTCTTTCCAGAAATCCCGTTCCCGAAGGTTTTATTCCGTTTGGACTCCGTTTGATATTCCTTTTCTTCGAAACCCTAAAATAGGCAAAAAAACAGCAATTCTGGGCTGGGCCTCCGGTTAGTAGGTTAGTCCCAAAAATTATATAAAAGTGTATAATAAAGCCCAATAATGTCGAAAACAGTAGATAATATAGCATGGAGCAATAAAAAATTATAGATATGTTGGAGACGTATCATAGGCCCCTTATAACTCTTGGCCCATTAACGGCTCGTGGTGAAACTGGCCCGTAATGAATAGTGTACCTCTTTATATCCATTAATGACCCATTATTCCATTGGGCCATTTCCAACCCGTGTTATCTTTCGGCCTTCTCAGGGCCCATTTATTCTTGGTATCATTTCTAGCATTCAGTTACTTACGGCCCGTTACTGGCCTTTTCTGCTTGTGGGCCAAATTCAGCCTATGGTTACAGTCGGCCTGTTTGTGGCTCGTTAATCCGTTGGGCCGTTTTCATAGCGTCATCAGATATGACCGATTAACGATGGCCCGTTATGGTTGGCCCATGAACGGATGATTCCAACTCTAGCTCGTTTACGGCCCATAATGTGGTCTGTTATTGGCCCATGTTTGGCCAATCGATCATACGGCCCGTAGAAGGCCCATTGATGCTACAGCCCATAGAAGGCCAATTGTTTCTATGGCCCGTAGCAGGACCATTGTTTCTACGGCCCGTAGAAGTCCCATTGTCTCTACGGCCCATAGGAGGCCCATGGTCACTACAGTAAATATGTAGCCCATGGTTATTGTGGCCTAGTTTAAAAAATAGGTTATTACGGTCACCAGCAAACCACGGGAAGAAGAACTACACTGACTACAAGCAAACAAATAAACAAGACAACAAGGAAATAAATAAGCAAGCAACTTACGCTAGGCTATCATGGCTATTACACATATTACATCCACTGGGCATCAAAGTTCGCCACCAGTGCAAATATAGGGAACAAAGCAGCATATCACATACACTGGTTGTCAAAGTTGGCGACTAGTGAAAATAAGCGCCGCAGTCAAACAAGTCCAGAACTGAAACCACTTCAGAAGAGCTCAAGAAACAATATCCTGGGTACCCATAATGCTAGCAAGATGGTTAGCAAGCTTATTAACTTTCTCTTGTTTGGCACTTAAATCCTCCAGCGCTTGCTGTTGCACCAGAAAGTATGCATCTGAATTCTGCAGGGACTTCCTCAGTCATTCGGCTTTGTGTCGCAGCACATTTGATCGATGTCTTTCAACTTGAAGTTGAGACTCAAGAAGATGAACTGATTCAGGGAGCGAGTTCAAAGAGCTTGTTCCAGCAGTAGTGGCCAGTAACTCGAACACTACATCAAGACAAGACTTTTGGGTTGTCTCACTGTCATCAAGATAATTTTTATCAGCTTTCTGGGAGACTGTCGTGGGTTTGTTACGACAGATGTCCTTAGTGTCAGGACTTCGTCGCGAGGCCAACGCATCTATGTGGTAGCTTGAGAGGGGTTGAGCGGAATCGAGAGACGCAACACAAGACAGGGATTTAGACAGCTTCAGGCCCCGGGAAACATCGTCCGGTAACAACCCTACATGCTGTTTGAGGCTAGATCTCATTATCACCATGAGGGAGTCATCGTAAACCGGCTCTCCTCTTTGTGTCTAGCCCTAAGATTGTTTATTCTTTCTTATCCCTCTTTGGGGAGCCCTACCCCTCCTTATATATGTTGAAGGGGCGGGTTACATGTGGAGTCCTGTTAGGATTAGGACTAGTCTACCTTGTAATACAATCCGGATACAAGTCCAGGTCTTAACTCCTTGTAAGATAAACGTTCCTCACACCTTTCCTCTTAAACAGGCCCACCACTAACATAAACCGGCTTGCTGGGCCTTGGGCCTTGTCATCCATCTGGAACACGCGCCGGGACACCAATGAGTCTTCAGGCTCGTGAATCGTCATACCAGTGAACCACCAGACACATAAGTCGCCAATCCTCTAGCGGGTTACCAATGAAACGCCAAGTCCGGCCGGGTTATACTTCCGGCCGGTTTATGCCGCAGGGTATATCCCCGACATTATCCCCAAGTTTAGCTTGGATTTATCCATGGTAAACTTATACTACAAAATAAACACAAGAACAAAATTGACAGGTTGTGCTCCGGGTTAAGAATTTCTTGTAAGCCGGTGCTTGAACATCCTTAAGTCCTTATCATTTCCTTCTTCTAGAAAATCCGGGTCAATAGGCCAGCTCCATAATCAATTTGCTGACATTGGTTTGTCACAGAGAAATATTGTGAAGAATAACTCCTTTGACTCAGCTCCCAATGCTTAACAAAAATATTGATCTTTGAAATATTCATCTGATCTACAGCCGGTTTAAGAATGTAGAACTTTGCTGGTTTAAGAATGTAGAACCTTGCCGGTTTAAGAATGTAGAACCTTGCCGGTTTATCATTGCTCGTTTACAAATATTGATGGCACCAGATCATAATTATAGTTAACATCAAGCTTGAAAATATACTTCTTATATGCCTATCACTTGTAGCCCCCAAGTCTTAAGAAGGTAGCATAGCAACAGCTTAAGACTTGCTTCAATATGAATGTCACAAGCTTGAAGAAATCCAGGTTGTTCATCTCAATCACCGGTCAGAACTGAGTATTCCACATATGTAGCCCCCAAGTGCCGGGGTGTCATGCTTGCAGCAACCTGGGACTTGAAATTGCCTTATGCTTATAAAAACTTCAACCAGTGTAGCCCCCAAGGGCTGGGTCATTATGCAATAATGAGCAGGGACTTTGTAAATATAATCATGTAGACTTTGAACAGCAACGTGTAGTCCCCAAGGGCCGGCTCAGTAAAATAATATTGAGCTGGGACTTTATATATACTTTATTGCGAATAACATTATATGATGTAACCCCCATCATGGGGCTTGAACCCACGTCCACAAGGTTAAGAGCCTTGTGCTTTACCAAGTGAGCGGTGGACCCTTCAATATAATGGATTAAAAGCTTTGTACCTTGAATAGGAGCAATTGGTAGCCCCCAAGGGTTGGCTCATTACGATGTGATGAGTCGGGTCTTCAATAAGGTGAGCAAACAATGACTTTGCATTAGCCCCCAAGTGCCATGGTGCATGCTGGCAGTGACATGGGACTTGCATATTCGATGTAATTTCAGTTTGAATAATGTAGCCCCCAAGTGCCTGGTCGTAAGCCTGCAGCGAATTGGGACTATTCCTTGAATTGTAGAATAAGTCGTATCCATTGATAATATGATAGCCATTGTGCTAAAACGACTTTGAAAACCTTGATCATAATACAGGTTATTGATAACCATAAAAAATCCAGCCATGTTTGGCTATTTGAAGATTTGAATAATATAATCCGGTTTAAAAACCTCAATCATTCAATATCATCCAGCCAATTTTGGCTATGAAAGATATGAATATCTTACCAGTTGATAAGTAAATCTGGAGTTTTAAATACTCGGCGGCTCTTGGCCGATGGCGACTTAATGCGCATTCATTGTAAGGCGGAATTTTTATAACCCAGCGGCTGATAACCTTTGAGAAAATCCAAAATGGATAACCCTTTTGAAGCATCAATTTTGATGATGAGCTTGAATTTATATGTCATAATTCTACAAATCCTGCTCAAACTGTAAATAACATATGCCCTGGCGACTAAATGTCAAAAACCAGGGTGGGTAGCCATCCGAATGCATTCTTATCTTGCACACAAGTAGATCACAAGAATCCTTGGTAGTTTACTGCATGGCGGGTCATAATTCCCATATAAATAACCATGGTTTATAACCAAAGTTGTAATTGAAGATAATAAAATATGACATAGATGATACCTGTGACATTGAATCACCTCGTTGGTTTAACCAATTCTTGTAGTGGGAGTGGTAACCCCAATCTTCAGTATTGAGAACTCCTTCCTTAATTTGCCAGATTATGATAATAAACCATATCGGGATATAATAAACACCGGATTTTCCTTATAACTCTAGCGACTTATTAGTCAAAACCAGACCGGGTTAATAAGCGCCGAATTATAAGTGATCATGTACAAACAACTTGCCGTTGAAAGTCAAGCCGAGATAATGAATGCCGTTATATGCATGCACATATGATACATGCTATGATGATGTAATGAAGCTGCAATGTATGATGCAATATATGATGATGTGTATGTATGATCAAGAGGGTTTAAGCTATGGTTCAGATACGACCAGAGCCCCCATGTAGTCATGATTGTGGCATTGCGCCGATCAAAAGGTGTAGCTATGGTTCGAATACGACCAAGCCCCCAAGTGATTTCCCTAGTGCCCTTATGCCTATCAAGAGGTGTAACTATGGTTCGAACCCATAGCCCCAAGTGATTTTCCCTGGTGGCCTTATGCCTATCATGAGGTGTAGCTATGGTTCGGATACGACCAAGCCCCAAGTGATTTCCCTGGTGCCCTTATGCCTATCAAGAGGTGTAGCTATGGTTCGGACACGACCAGAGCCCCCAAGTGATTTCCCAGGTGGCTTTAAGCCTATCAAGAGGTGTGACTATGGTTCGAACATAGCCCCCGAGTGATATTGTGAGCTGTGCTCAAGGGATACCCATGTTTGAGTTGTGATGTGAAACAGACTCTCTTTGGCCCCTTATGATAATATTGGTTTGATAGCCGGATCAATATGTAATCAGAACTCTACTTTATAAACAGAAGCCCCCATGTGATCAGTAATATGATAAGCCAATAAGGCAGGATAACCCATGTTTGAACCGCGCATCATGGCAACAGGCCCTCTTCGGCAACCTTTAACTTCTTGCAAGAGATAAATTCTTCTTGAACCGAGATTTTGAACCGGATATCGAGAGCTTCAAAGCTTTGTGGGAGACATCATTCCCTTGAACCGGATTGTAAACCGGATATTTGAGAGCTTCAGTGAGACTGACTCCCCTTGAGCCGGATTTTAAACCAGAATCCTTTCTGATGACCCGGAACTTCTTCATTGAGCCGGGATTTTGTAACTATCATATACTTTCTAAGCTGGGAATTTTCTGATGGCCTTTAAATTTTCATCAATATAACAGTAGCCGTCGGGACCGGTTTATCTTTCCCTCCATCGTCCTATGGTTTTTTAACTTGCTGAAACTGACAAGATTTGCTGAGTCATGTCATCGTAGCCCCCGAGTCTCAAGGTGACTTCAGGAGTTGGCTTGAGATTCTCCATATTTGACCGTGATATAAACCGGCATATAGCTGAACAGCGGGCCGCTATCAAATGTTCAAGCTGGAAGCAAGGCGACGAGTTAATGATCTTGCAATACTCATTGTATATCCTTGGCGTTGATAACGCAATGTAAATCCACGGAAGCTTGAGGTCGATTGTGGCAGGTCATAAATGATTCCATATGATTTGTGTCAATAATCCGGGTAGCGATTCATCCCAGCTGGTTGTTTATGAAAAACCGTAATCGCGGTGACTTGTGTGCCCTATCCATTGAATCATCCGGTGTAGGTGGGTGAGTCAGATGTGGCATTATAATCCGGTGCGGACGGGCGAGCCGGCCGCGGCATTTGTAAGCCGGCGCGGACAAGAGTGTCGGCACCGACATTGTAAGCTGGCGCTGACAAGAGAGTCGCCACGTCGCATTGATGTAATGATCAATTGTCCTACATCAAAAAATATCACAAGCCAAAGTACTTGTTCTTTGACCAGAAATAGTATGTGCCAATAAAATAGACTTAAAGGGATATCACCTGATTCGCTTGGACAACAGATGAGTCGGCCGTAGGAGCAGACAGATGAACCGACCGCGACGTTGTAAGCCGGTGCGAACGGGGAGAGCCGGCATCGGCGTTTGTAAGCTGGCACGCATGGGCAAGTCAGCTGTATGTTGATGTAAACCGGATCGTGGGGGACGACGGCCTATGCGCGCTATTGGGAAATTCGCGCGAGCGGGCATGGTCCTGACGAGTTGATGCAGGCTGGACCGCGGGAAAGGCGGCTTACACGCGTATCTGTCGAGCGGCATGACATGGACGAACGCTAGTGCATGCACTCAGTATCCGCGGTATAATGGCATAAAAAATTTATCCCGTGTAAAAATATTACAGGGCAAAGTAATTGTTCTTTCATAAAAATAATATATATATATATAATAGATAGACAAGATAGCACCTGGTATTTGTCGCACATACGCCCAGGTGTACGTCTATCTCCATGTGGCATTACCACACACGTGGGTTGCTTTTGTCTTCTTCTACTTTTCTGATTGATTATTGCCCTTGATTGCCTTGAAATTTGTGTTGATGGGCTTAATACACATCTGATCAGTGTAGGAGACTGGTAACCGTAGTCGCTTTGTCCGGACGCAGCGATTTACTGACAAAAATCTCGCATGGGAGTGGATTCCAAGTCTCCTTTTGGTACTCGTGCGTGTACTGTTTCAAGGATTGGTAGTACTCCTGCAGAACGACCTGACTAATTGACCAACCGCACAGACAGTGGTGGAGCACCAGTGAAGGGAGGTCGACCCGAGGCAGACAATCCAGCGGTGACTTGATGCAGAGGCCAAAATCGACGAGGCGCAGGTGGCTCGTGGTGGGGACAAACCGGGAGTTGACTCCAAGTCCACGCCCGTTTCCTTTAGGCCAGCTTGTTCGCTCATTGTACGGCAGTAGCAGGGAGCCTGCCGGTCAGGACACGGCTGTATCCGTTCCCGAGTCGTCGCCGTCTCCACGTCCGGGAGGTAGTGGCTCTTGATATAACAATCAATTTTATCCATCAAATCTCCGTGAGCATATATGTACTGATGTTCTGGTCGGCCTTGAGTAAATCTCACATAGAATAGAAAAAGTAGAGTCAACAGTACCGGGTGTAATGTACAGAAATAAGACTAGTACTCCAGTACTTAGTAGTAATGCCTGATTTCCTCGGGGTTTGAGCCTGTAATCCGGCAGTCGAAACTTGCGGAACTCGGCCGATCGGACAACAGATTTCTTTTGTCGGATTCGACCGAAAGTATGGTTTGACAGCTTATAGGACTTGGAGTAGAACCGAAAATCAATCTCCTGTCGATGAATCATGTCACGTCGCCGGTGGCGCACAGAACATCAAACCCTAATTATTTTCATCTCAATCAATCTGGTAAACTTGCACTTGATGCAGATCCTACCAAACCGGCTCATCTTCATCCGGTAAACTGCAAACTTCTTGATCCCTGAAAGAAATCCCTCCAAGAACTCTACACCACCATGCGCGTGCCCCACGGTGGGCGCCAACTGTCGTGGGTTTGTCACGGCAGATGTCCTTAGTGTCAGGACTTCGTCGCGAGGCCAACGCATCTATGTGGTAGCTTGAGAGGGGTTGAGCGGAATTGAGAGACACAACACAAGACAGGGATTTAGATAGCTTCGGGCCTCGGGAAACATCGCACGGTAACAACCCTACATGTTGTTTGAGGATAGATCTCATTATCACCATGAGGGAGTCGCCGTAAACCGGCTCTCCTCTTTGTGTCTAGCCCTAAGATTGTTTCTTCTTTCTTCTCCCTCTTTGGGGAGCCCTACCCCTCCTTATATATGTTGAAGGGGCGGGTTACATGTGGAGTCCTATTAGGATTAGGACTAGTCTACCTTGTAATACAAACCGGATACAAGTCCAGGTCTTAAGTCCTTGTAAGATAAATGTTCCTCACGCCTTTCCTCTTAAACCGGCCCACCACTAACATAAACCGGCTTGCTAGGCCTTGGGCCTTGTCATCCATCTGGAACACGCGCCGGGTCACCAGTGAGTCTTCAGGCTCGTGAATCGTCATACCAGTGAACCGCCAGACACGTAAGTCGCCAATCCTCTGGCGGGTTACCGATGAAACGCCAAGTCCGACCGGGTTATACTTCCCACCGGTTTACGCCGCTGGGTATATCCCCGACAGAGACCAACATGGATGTCTCACTATCTTGAACCTTATCTACATTACTTCCTTTACCATTGCATAACAGGGTACTCTTCTCCAATATTTTGTCTGCATTCTAAAAGAGAAACACGTAGACACATCACAGGTTTACCATGTTGTATATGAAACTCATTTTGGTAAATCAGTTCAGTAGTAAAGTGGACATGATAACATCAAGAAACAAACATATATCTATGTACCATGGTCACTATATAGTCTATATCATTCTAGTTTTTGTTGCCAAATCAAGATAGAGACACAGTTTAAATAATATATGTTTAAGACAAAGCAAAATAGGCAGAATATAAGTGTGGGAAACTATAGAGCAATAACAACACTTGTAATGTGCATGACATGAGAACATAACTGTTTATTCAATTGAAACTGAAATCAACATAGAGCAAGTTACAACAGCAAACCATTTGAAGAAATAGGTTTAGAACATACCTGTTGTGCCATTGGAGTTTCAACTCCATCCTTCAAATTTGAGAATAGTTGGTATGAGTAAATACAGTGATGCAAGAGCAAAGGAGTATGAACCATAGCTACAGAGCCTGACCTGAGAACAATTCTTCTTTTGCTTTAAGCATTGAGTTGGGGTTCGGAGTGGTGGTCCTCGTGCTTTGGGCATTGCAGTTCCCTTACTAACCGCTCGTGTTTGGGTGCTCTGTGGTGGAGATAGTGTTGTGTCAACTAGAACTGGGTTACTATCTGCTGGGATTGGGGTTAGAAGGGGTGTAGCTAGTTCTCTATCCAACTGGGTAGGGGTACAATTTGCGAGAGTATGGGTTATTTGTGGTGGGGCTACTTCTTGGGCAAGTACAACCGTGGTTCTATCTACATCAACTGGTAGCACTATATTTTCTGAAGACCGTGTTGTTACACCCTTAGATACTGCCATCACCATCTCCAATTCAAATGGATGATATACAAGAAAAGTAATTGAATGTACAGATATTGTATGATATACAGGTGCATTGGATAGTGGGGAATAAAAGAGGGCATGAAATAATTCACATTTACGTTGTCTAACCAAACATGATAGCATGACACAATTTCACATATATGATGGCTAACTGAACATGATAGCATGACATATTTTCACATATATGATGGCTAACTAAAAAGGATGGAAAGACAGAGTTCAAAATATGATGACTATGCAAACATGATGACATGATAACTATATAATGTGTTTATTAAATAGGTTGGCATGCCACAATTCAAATACATGCCACCTATGGAAACATCTTAGCATGATATAATTCACGGATAGAATGACATAATTCAAAATATGATGACTGTAAACACTAAATAGGATGAGATGATATAACTATATGATGTCTTTATTAAATGGGTTGGCATGCCATAATTCAGATAGATGTTGTCTATGTAATCATGATGGCATGATATAATTTAAATATATGATTTATATACTAAGCAAGTAAGTAGATGGCAATCGCATATATGATGTAAAAACTAAGCAATGCAAGATAACATGCATGACATGAGTAATATAACCCTGCCAAGTTTGAGCAAAAGACCTTAGGGGAAAGTAGGACTGGTCATCTGTCTCTAAATCTTCCTCTGAGGAGCTATCTGTAACCAGCAAGATGTCTGCTTCAGCAGGTAGCATTGTCTGCTTTGAATACCTTGTTTTCACTCCAAATACTTCCATCACCGCTTCAAATGGTTGATGCACAAGAAGAGTAGTTGAATATACAAACGTTGTTGACAAATGGAACACGCAATACAAAAAAGGATAGCATGATATAATTCACATATATGATGATTGGCTAAACATCATGGCATTGCATAATTCACATATTGAATGCCTTGCAACAAGATAACATTGCATAATTCACATATATAATGTCTTGCAACAAGATGGCATTGCATAATTCACATATGTGGTAATTAGACACTAAATATGTGGCATTCACACAAAGCATGTCTAAACTAAGCAAATGACATAGCAATGCAAGACACCATATGCATGATATGAGCAACACAACCCTGCCAAGTTGGAGCATACACCTCGAGGGGGAAATAGGACTGGTTATCTGTCTCTGAATCCTCCTGCGAGGAGCTATCTATAACCAGCGAGATATGCGCTTCGTGAGATAGCATAGTCTACTCTGAAGACCTTGTTTACTCCAGAATTTTCCATCACCGTGTCAAATGGTTGATGCACACGAAGAGTAGTTGAATGTACTAATATTGTTGACAAATGTAATACGTAATGAAAAAAGGATGGAATTATATAATTCACATATAAGATGACTGGCTAAGCAGGATAGCATTGCAAAATTCACATATATGATGCCTAGCTAAACAAGATGGCGTTGCATAATTCACATATACGACAAAGACACTAAACAGATGACATTCACACAAAGCATGTCTAAACTAAGAAGATGGCATATTTGATGTATAAAGTAAGCAATGCAAGGCACCATATGCATGATATTACCAACATCAGCATGCCAAGTTAGAGCGAGGACCTCAAGGGGTAAATAGGAGTGGTCTTTTCCTTCTGAACCCCCCTCAGAACAGTTATCTTCCTCTTGATTACAACCTGAAATGGGTGGAGGGGAGCTGCCTTTGCGCCCACCATGGAGCAACATCTGCATGAAATTTTATTGCCATGCAAGGCTCGTATCTTTTGCTCTACATGTTCATTTCCATTGTGACATGGATAGGAATAAAACATAGTGAGATTATGTAAGGAGTGCATGCAGAAATCCAGAGTGATGGTAGCAACCTATGGATAGACCCAAAACCAATTATATTAGGCAGATAATGGCTTTAGTTAAAAATACAGATAATGGCTTCTTTACTATTTGTTTCCCACCCAACATGAAACTCATAGTAGACACCAGAGATTAACCAGATAGTAGATAGATACTATTGATTGCTGTCCCGATATGTACCCCACAACCATTTAAAAACTCAAGTTTGAGCATTAGTTTGGAGCTGACTCAGAGTCTAATCGGTGAACAGGACGATAAAGTAGCATGTAATATTAAGCGATGCATAATGTAAGCAGACATGAAAGAGTGCGACCTCTCTTGCGGACCAGTGTAGTCCTCAAGGTCATCTTCTCGGTTGATGATGGGAATGTAGTTGTCGTGGCTGCCGGTGGCAGGGAAGAAGATTTGTGGCGGCGAAAGACGGTCTGGAGGGCATATCCCTGCTGTGGTGGACCCTTCTGTTGTTGGAGCAGCTGAGGTGGGGTGGCCGATGGTGCAGTAGGAGCAGGACAAACCACACAAGGTTTTCTTTGACAACTATCTGTAAGAGAAGTAATTCTGTAAGGGCTCGTTTGAATTACAGTATTCTAACAATGCAGGGCTAGGAAATACATAGTATTTGGATAGGAATGCATGTGCAAAGAATTTAAAATCATAGGATTTCTGTTAATCTGGGTGTTTAGTTCATATGAATTGGAAGGTCACAGGAATGCAAACAAGCATGGTCAAATTAAGTCAAACCACAAGAAATTGTATAGTTATAATGCTATTATGCTACTATCACTTAGTCTTGTTCTTCATGAATAGGAATTTGAAAGGAGGTCCAAGTGGATATTAAAATTCCTATAGTTTTTCTTTGAAAGAGACACTAAAGGAACAAATCCTACAATTATCCTTTGCTCCATTCCTTTCAACCAAATACATTAATAATAGTACCATAGGAAACTTTCAAATTCCTATGTTTTCCTCCACTTTTCCTTTCAACCACTGGCTAGTAGGCAGGCTTGAACAGGGAAAAGCCTACACTCAGAAAATGTTATTGTGCTACTTCTACTACTTTGGACCCAGGTCATTGCCCTACTAGCTCAACTCCCAGGCCCATCTACAAATGCACAACTCAAACACGCAAACATAAATAATGATGGCATTCAAGAGAGTCGGTCGTGGATAGCTAAGTTGCCTAGTACCTCATTGCTTATCATATACTAGGAGAAAGTAATCGTATTTCACGTTACTACATGTGCTCAGTGGACAATATATATAACATGTAGAGTAAAAAGCGATGCAACAAGTGTACAACATCTTTGGCAAATCCATGTTGATCTCAGCATGATTGGGTTGGTCGGTGAGGATGCTCCGGCTGATTTGGCTGTCCAAGGAGGGGAAGAAGATCTTAGGCGTTTGGAGATGGAGCCGGGGGTACTGCTCCGCTGCGATGGAGGGTTTCATCGTTGGAGCAGCTCCGGTGAGTTGTATGCCGGCGAGGCTAAAGCAGGACAAGAGAGACAATGTTAACCTGAGTGGAATTCTAATAGCATCTCCAATAGATGATGTAAAATACATAACCACAAAGTGCTAGATGTAAAATACATTAGCCGCTCATCTCTGAACTTAACTGTAGAAACTGAATTTAACTGTCGAAACCGAATTTAACCGTCGAAACTGAATTTTGTTGTCGAAACTGAATTTTATTGTCGAAGCTGAACGCACTAGTAGCAGAAAATCAGTAGCAGCAGCAGTAGCGCCCGGAGCAGCAACGCGTGCGAGAGCTGGGGTAGCTGGTCGTGTAGCAGCATCTCGGGTAGCAGCTGCAGGGGCTCGAGCGAGAGCAGGATCTACTGCTTGTGCAGTAGCAGCTCACACAAGAGTAGAGCAGCAGTGCAAGCAAGAGCAAGAGTGATAGCAAGAGCAGACTAGGCAAGGGACCGAGAGTAAGAGCAGAGCTACTGCCTGAGCGAGAGCCAAAGCAGCAGTAGCTCCTACTGATGTGGACGTCGCCGCCGAGGGAGCAACGTTGTCGGTGTCAAAACTGGCGGATCTTAGTAGGGGGTCCCGAACTGTGCGTCTAGGTCGGATGGTAACAGGAGGCAAGGGACACGAAGTTTTACCCAGGTTCGGGCCCTCTCGATGGAGGTAAAACCCTACGTCCTTCTTTATTAATATTGATGATATGGGTAGTACGAGAGTAGATCTACCACGAGATCAGAGAGGCTAAACCCTAGAAGCTAGCCTATGGTATGATTGTTGATGTGTATGTTTCCCTACGGACTAAAACTCTCCGGTTTATATAGACACCGGAGAGGGTTAGGGTTACATAGAGTCGGTTACAATGGTAGGAGATCTGAATATCCGTATCGCCAAGCTTACCTTCCACGCCAAGGAAAGTCCCTTCCGGACACGGGACGAAGTCTTTAATCTTGTATCTTCATAATCCAGGAGTCCGGCTGAAGGTATAGTCTGGCCATCTGGACACCCCCTAATCCAGGATTCCCTCAGTAGCCCCTGAACTAGGCTTCAATGACGACGAGTCCGGCGCGTAGATTGTCTTCGGGATTGCAAGGCGGGTTCCTCCTCCAAGTACTTCATAGAAGATTTTAAACACAAAGATAGTGTTCGGCTCTGCAAAATAAGTTTTCCACATTTTGCCAAAGAGAGAATTATATTTACACAAATCTAATCTGCTGACATATTCCGTAGTGTGACACACCACGGCCAAGCCTTTATCCGAGTTGTTTTATTACCCCGCCTCAGCGCGTCATGCGAGGCGGTTTCCTTGGCACATCTTGTTAAAGCAGAGATCGTGTCCCCTTATTCTGGGATTCTCATTAATATGGGCGTGGGTAACCCAACCGCTTCTAGGACTCCTAGATTATAGGCAAGTCCAAATGGACACGGAGCGGATGCTTGATATTCACCCTCTTTATAAAGGGATGAGGCTTTTATTTTGCCCTCCCGTGCTCAATCGAATCCTTCCCCCACCTCAAGCTCAAACGCCCAAAGTTCAGGTCAGGTGCTCCGAACCTTCAATCATGTATGGATCTAGCCTTCAAGGCCAATGGGTGCCTTCCTTCGTCACGGAATAAGACATAAAAAAGTTGAGGGAGGCCAGATATCTGACCGCCGAGATTCTGCATCGGCTGCCTCCCCGGGGGCAGGCCGTTCCCTCCCCCGAACCGAACGAGAGCGTCGTGTTCGTCTCCCACTTCCTCCGAGGTCTAGGCCTTGCTTTGGATCCTTTTGTCAGGGGCTTGATGTTTTACTACGGGCTAGATTTCCATGATCTAGCTCCGGACTCCTTTCTTCATATCACGACATTTATTGTTGTGTGCGAGGCCTTCCTCCAGGTTACCCCTCACTTTGGCCTATGGCTCAAGACTTTTGAAGTAAAGCCGAAGATGATCAAGGGGAAACATGTGGCATGTGGAGGTGCCTCAATATGCAAGGTGATGGGAGCTTCATGGCCCAAAGGCTCCATTCCAGAGGTGTCTGAATTGTGGCAACAGGAGTCGTTCTACATCACGGCTCCTAGAAGTGCCAAGTGGGCGACCGCCCCTGTTTTCCGCCCGGGCCCTCCACCACAACTGATGTCATGGATTAGCAGAGGCTTGAGCTGGGGTCCAGCCAAGGACGTGCCTATACTGCAAAGCTGCATTCAAGATCTCTTCAATGGAGATTTCAGTTTGGTTGCGGTAACACAAGTTATGCTGGTTCGTCAAGTCCAGCCTTGCAAACGTCGGCCCCTTCGCTTGTGGGAGTTCAATACCGAGGGACCACGCGCCATTCAAAATTTCCTTGGCCTGACGCACGAGGAGATGTACAAGTCATTCTTCGGACCTCAAGTGGAGTGTTCGGTAATCACCGAGGACGTGGGCCTGAGTAGTAACCGCGCCGCCGAACAGGTAAGGCACCTTCCGACCGAACGTACTACCTCTCCTTTGATATGAAGTTATTTCTGAGAGTTTGCTTTTTGACCAGGACTGGCTAACGAAGGCGAAGTTGATTCGGTGTTCGGCCCCCTCCCTGAGGGTTTGGAAAATCCGGTATTGGAAAAGATGCTCCAGACCGCACCTTGCCCAGAGCCCTTGAAGGAAAATGCGGGCGGTCGCGGGACCCCAACGCTGCCCACTCTAGCCGAGGGAGCGAGCGTCTCCATGAAGGAAGACGACCAAAAGAGGAAAAGGATTGCGTCCGAGGATTCGGAAGCCGGAGCTTCCAAATGGGAGAAGAAGTCTCCCACAAAGGGTCCTATCCCGGGGGGTGCGGTTGCCGCACAAAGTCCGCGGGGGGATCAATTCTCCCACGAGTCGTAAGTGACCCAAAATACCTTAATAGTATAGATATGCCATCTTTTCTTCTGAGAAAATAACTACCGCATATATCTTTGCAGTTCGGGCCTTAGCCCCTCTCAACTGAGCTCGTCTTCGGGGGATCTTCTTCCAGAGATGATGGAGAGCGAAATGCCTCCTCCAGACTCCTCCGCTCCGGAAGCGGGCGACCCTGAAGTGTCGTCGTGGAGGGCCTCTCCGAGTCCGGCGAGGCCAGAAGATAATCCCGTCGACCCCCGAAGCTCCCAGTGTCCGGCTCCCGAAGAGAGCAGACAAAAGAGTCCGGCACCGTCTAGTGTGCGGTCGGATGTTCTGAGGGAGTTGGTGGGGCGAGCGGCCATCTCAGATGAACATCGTGTGCTGATGAATACGGTGATGGAGAGAATCTCGTCCGCCGAGAGAGGATTGCATAAAGCTTTTATGAGTCTACTGACATGTTTTGAGGTACGTAAAATAATGTATGATAATCCTGCACATGCTAAGTGTGCCCTGTGTAGAAAGTAGCCCCCGAGACTCTGGTTGTCGTCGGGAACGACGACGATGAGAGGATCATAATCCCAGGTAGTAACCATATTGCCTCTATGAGCAGGTGATGGAAGCTCCGTTGGCTAGCCGGACTAGCGAGTTTGCCCATTTAAGACGGCAGTTGGATGCGGCAGACGCCGACATCGAGCTTGTTAACAAAAGGCTTGACGAGGCACAGGGTAAGTGTTATTATCTGGTAAACGCCGCATAGTAAGAGCAGCATGAAGCCAGTATATTTAACATGTTATGACTGCAGATGGAGCTGCCACTGTTGAAGCCTTGCGGGCGGAACTTGCCCGAGCCAAGGAACAAGCGAAATTGGGTAATGCAGCTGCTTTGAAGGCGGCCGAAGAGTTGCGAGCCGAGAAGGCCGTGCATGGCGAGAGCCGAGAGAAGATGGCCAATATGGCCATAGAATTAAAAGCCACCGTCGACCGTTGCCGGGTTCTTGAAAAGGAAAACCAGGCGAAGGCATCGGACCTTGAGAAGGCTGCTGCAACGGGAAAAGACCTCCGCTCTGCTATGAGGGCAAAGAAGGAGGAGCTGCGGGAAGCCGGGGATATTGTAGCTGGGAAATCCTTTATGTTGCAGAGGAAGTTTGGAGATCCACGGTATGCCCCTCTGGATCGGCTGTGGAGTTCGGAGGATGTGTATATGGATTTGGTGGCGAGCGCTGCCGATGCGGCCAAGTACTTCCACAGTCAGACGAACCATGAAGTAGACCAGCTATTTTGGAAACAATTCCATTCTCCTGAGCGTCCGCTTTCATTGACTGACCAATTAGCCGAATGGGCTGAACTAAATAGGTTGTCCGGACTCTCCATGAGGTCTGTTGTGGATCAGCTATGGCCGGAAAGGTCAAAACCGAACAACTATTTCAGCTTGGTGCAGCAGTTCCTTGACGTGGTGCCACACATAAATGCGATGAAGAGGTCGGCGTGCATAGAAGGCGCATGAATGGCCTTTGCTCATGTTAAAGCACACTGGGCAGAGATGGATGCTACCACTGTTGCAGCGCAGGATTCAGCCATAGGTCGAAGGGCTGCTGAGCACTACTTTGGGGAAGTTCTTGAGGGTGCTCGTTTGATAGAGACCCGGTGCTCAAAAAATATTATGTTTGAGTGATATGTAATCTCATTGTAAGTGACATGCTCTTATAAATTTTCATGAGGCTACCTTTATACTTTTGCCTGAAAGTAATATGATGCCTCCTGGGCGGCCGTTTATGTATACATGTGTATAACCTGAAAGATTGCAGTCGTCGGCTTCAACCGCCACGCATATAATGCGGAGGTGCTTGCAAAGACACACATTCACACTTAACCCAACGTCTTGGTCCTATAAAGGAGGTGATAGCGGAGCGAGCGAGGCAACCGGACTATAATGCTTTAACACTTTCACTTAGCCATAGGAGTTTGACAGTGGGGCTACTAGATAGCCCCTGGTGGCTCCACACTCTCCCGATCCCTGGGTGCGTACATGCCTGGACGGGAAACGGCCCTTCGTTAAGGCGAAGGAATTCTAACATTCCCATAGGTCGTCGAGTGGTTGACCAGTCTCACGCTATATCATGACAGTCAGTTTTCGGCTTTCTCTACTGAGGTGCTCGTCCGGATGAACCAGGGCACAATCGCAGTAGTTCTCCTGGTGCTACCTTAGCCGGTAAAGTGGAACGTAAGGCACAAAAACACAGGAGCCAGGCAAACCCAACATTTGACCAAAGACAATGACTCGGAGCTGATGCATATAGGGCCAAACTCGCGCCGCTGAACACTCCCTAAGGTATTCGGTCTTTTGTGGTATAAACCGGGCCTAAAGAATGGCCTTTGTAAGAAGCCCCTTGTGTCCAGGTACGTGCATTGTTCTGGCGTGGCCACATGCCAAGACGTCAGCATCCTTCTCAACGGTGGATATGTATCAACAAGAGACAGTAAAAAAGGTTTACGCAGGGTCTTAATCTAAAAAGAATCCTTGGGGTGGGTCCCTGCTGCACGTCTGCGCCTGTGTCTCCGTTGTGCCGTATCCTGGACGGGTGTAGCACGATGATCGTCTGTAAAAGAGAGGAATTTGGGTGAAAAGGTTGTCGTGCAAAAAGATAGTTTTCTAAAGAAACCATGTGTAATTCAAGATGAGAAGAAATTTCCACTTGTCTGCATGCGTGGAACCCCTTGTATTGAAAAATAGGGGTGTGACCGTTTATTCGGTATAAGTAGTGGAGCCGGACTTGATTAGTTGTGTCTGAGGTCTTGACGACCTATCGGATGCTTTCGCTGGTCCGGGCGCCTTTAGTGTGCGGCTGCCAAGGCAGCCTCACTCTCTTTGGCACGCAGAGATCACTTGACATTTCCGTGCACTGAAATGATGCCTCGTGGACCGGGCATCTTGAATGTGAGGGAGGCGTAGTGTGGTATTGCATTAAAGCGAGCGAAGGCTTCGCGTCCGAGCAGTGCTTGATAGCCACTTTGAAACGGAGCGATGTGGAAAGTTAAATGCTCGCGACGGAAGTTAACGGGGGAGCCGAATATAACTTGTAGTAGGAGGGAGCCCGTGAAACGAGCCCCTGGGCCTGGCGTTACTCCTTTAAAGGTAGTGTTACTATGGCGAATTTGTGTTGGGTCTAACCCCATCCCACGGATTGTATCCTGATATATTAGGTTTAGGCTGCTGCCGCCGTCCATCAAGACTCGTGTGAAGTGATATCCGGCAATTACTGGGTCTAACACTAGGGCGGCCCATCCTACGTGTCGGATACTTGCTGAGTAATCGCGATGGTCGAAAGTGATCGGTTGAGATGACCAGTGGCGGGACTTCGCGGTGATAGGCACTTGGGTATATTTTTCTAGGAGTGCCGCATTGCTTTTTCCCTTGATCACGTGTAACACGTTTACTGTTTTGACTTCAGGTGGAAATTTCTTTTGTTCCCCCGTGTCTCGCTTGGGAGGTTCGTCCTTGTCTTCACTTGGTGTATCCTCCCCCTTGTGTATGGCGTTGAGTTTGCCGGACTGCTTGAAGACCCAACATTCTCTGTGGGTATGATTAGCAGGTTTGCCAGGGATACTATGGATCTGACATACTTGGTCCAGAATTTTGTTGAGGCTGGACAGTTCATCCCTGGTGCCTTTAGGGGGAGGCTTTTAACCTGACCGAGAGACTTTGAATCTGGCATTTACTGCCGTGCCTTTCGTGTTGTCTTATTTATTCCAGCGTTTGTTATTGCTGTTGCACTGTGATTTCCCGTTTCCATCTCTAACTTCAGATGTATTGGGATCGCTGGTGCTGCATCTGGCTAGCCAGCTGTCCTCACCTGCGCAAAAGCGGGTCATGAGGTTTGTTAATGCGGCCATCGTTCTTGGCTTATTTTGGCCGAGGTGTCTGGCGAGCCATTCGTCACGGACGCTATGCTTGAAAGCCGCTAAGGCTTCGGCATCCGGACAGTCAACAATCTGGTTCTTTTTAGTAAGAAACCTATTCCAAAGCTTACGGGCTGACTCTCTGGGCTGTTGAATTATATGACTCAGATCATCTGCATCCGGAGGTCGGACATAAGTTCCTTGAAAATTTGCCCAAAAGGCGTCTTTGAGATCTTCCCAACTTCCAATGGAGCTTTCGAGGAGGCCTTTGAGCCAGTGACGAGCTGGCCCTTTGAGCTTGAGGGGTAAGTACTTGATGGCGTGGAGATCATCTCCTTGAGCCATATGGATATGAAGGATGTAGTCCTCAATCCAGACCCCAGGGTCTGTTGTTCCGTTGTATGCCTCTATGTTTACGGGCTTGAATCCCTTTGGAAATTCATGGTCTAGCACCTCATCGGTGAAACATAGGGGATGTGCGGCACCCCTGTAGCTGGGTGTGCCGCGTAGTTCGGATGTTTGTTGTGTGGCATTGTATGCTGGGGCGCGCTTGCGTGGTCCATAGATGGATCTTGTTGCGCCATCCTTTGGGTGCGAGCCCTCGCATGGGTTGCGTGTTGTATTGTGAGTGGCGTTGTATGCCGTTCTGTGTTGATAGAGGGGTCGTCTATCCGACCAGGTGGCTGCTTTGATATTTGGTTGTGGGGGGTCGGAGGCCTCCTCATCGAATTCAGGTAGCAGCTTCCGCTTTGGGTAGCTCTTTGAGGGGCGATCGTCGTCGTACATTGCTGCTGTATTGAGTATTTTACTCCATCTGAATTGGAGTGTGTTTTGCGCGGCCTTGAGCCTTCACTTCTGCTCTTTAAGGCTCCTCGTGGTGGCAAAGAGCCTTTTGCGGGCATTCTGATGCTCCGGGTGCCTGTCCGGCGTCATATCGTCCGGACCATTATCCTTGATAGGATTTGTTTGTTCGGTTTGAATATCCGGATTGCCGTTGTCCGGCAGCGGTTCACCCTGCTCTAGCGCTGGGTCTGTGTGATCGCTATTTCTGTCGAGGCGGGATTTGGGGCGGCGCTTATGTCGCCGTTTTGACTGCTTTTCGAGGGAACAAGCCTTCGGTGCGTCCTTCCACTCCTCGTCGTCATCTTTTGGTGCGTCCACCATGTATACGTCATATGACGAGGTGGCATTCCAGGGCCCAATAGGCGCTGGTTCTTCATCATCTCCTTCATCGGCGTTCATACCGTCGATGTCTTCAGAGTCGAGGTCGAGCAAGTCGGTTAGGTCGTCGACAGTGGCTACAAAGTGGGTGGTGGGTGGGCTTTGAATTTCTTCATCGTCCGTACCCCAACCTTGCTGATCATAGTTCGGCCAGGGCTCTCCTAATAAAGAGAGAGACTTTAGCATCTTCAGAATATCGCCGAAAGGAGAGTGCTGAAAGATGTCTGCGGCAATGAACTCCATGATCGGTGCCCAATCAGATTCGAGGGGCGCGGAGGGTTCGGAGTCCGGAGAGGAGTCCGGCTCCTTGGAGTCACGAGTCTCGCAGAGTACGGGGCTGGTGTTTGGCTCAATCGCCGTTGGGGTTGCAGCCCCCGAGGTGGCGTCCAACCGCCCATCCTCGATCGGTGCAGTTGGCTCCGAATTAAGGGTCGAAGCTGATGCGGGTGCGGCCTCCAAGGCACTGTTCGGCGGCAGAGCTAGATCATGCTCGTCGGGACAGTGCGGCGCGGTCGGCAGTGGCTCGACTCCGTCGAAGATCAAGTCCCTGCGGATGTGAGCCGTGTAGTTTAAGCTTCCGGATCTGACCTGACGGCCCTTTCGATCTGCTCCAGATGGCCAAGTGAATTGGCCCGTAGTGCGAAGCCGCCGAAGACGAAGATCTGTCCGGGGAGGAAGGTCTCACCCTGGACTGCATCGCTGTTGATGATCGTAGGAGCCACCGAGCCTGACGGCGACGACACAGAGGAACTCTCAATGAAATCACCAATGTCGGTGTCAAAACCGGCGGATCTCGGGTAGGGGGTCCCGAACTGTGCGTCTAGGCCGAATGGTAACAGGAGGCAAGGGACACGAAGTTTTACCCAGGTTCGGGCCCTCTCGATGGAGGTAAAACCCTACATCCTGCTTGATTAATATTGATAATATGGGTAGTACAAGAGTAGATCTACCACGAGATCAGAGAGGCTAAACCCTAGAAGCTAGCCTATGGTATGATTGTTGATGTGTATGTTGTCCTACGGACTAAAACTCTCCGGTTTATATAGACATCGGAGAGGGTTAGGGTTACATAGAGTCGGTTACAATGGTAGGAGATCTGAATATCCATATCGCCAAGCTTGCCTTCCACGCCAAGGAAAGTCCCTTCCGGACATGGGATGAAGTCTTCAATCTTGTATCTTCATAATCCAGGAGTCCGGCTGAAGGTATAGTCCGGCCATCCGGACACCCCCTAATCCAGGACTCCCTCAAGCGTCGTGGAGGAAGTGGTCGGCGACGCCGCCGTGGATGGAGCCACGCCATGTCGGCTCGGGACCGAGCGCCGACAGCACCGTGAGATCGAATTTAGAAGAAAATATGGTGATTAGTGTAGAACCTCTTTGGTGGCGCCGATTAGGCCTCATCTTCATCCGAGGAATTGGTGATGATGCTGCTCTTTCAGTGGTGCAGGTGAAGACAGTGTTTTGGGAATGGAGGTGGCGCTAAAGACGAAGGGAATGTCGGGGCAGCTCCTTGGAGGTGGAGGAGGGGGTGGCTGAACCGACGGGACAACGAGATCGGCGACGGATCCTCATCCGGTGCGGTGGATGAGGGACATTGGGGTATTGCTGTGGACGACGTCATCGGGGAAGAGGCCCTGGCTGGGTGGCGAATGGAGGAGGGTGTGGGGCTTCACGGGTTTTCGCGGCATCGGTGTACGATTGGGTGGGCGGATGGGATGGGAGGTAGGAGCCACGGCTTAGGGACGTGCTTGTCCAAAATGTGGGGTAAGTTACGAAAGTATCCCCATCGATTTGAGCTGGCGGTTCTTTCAGTTCAGGGGTATCACAGGCATTTCGCGTGTTGGGATTTTGCAGGAGGTGGGAGTTTTCGCTCTCGTTGTAATTTTGGGATAGCAAGGCATGGGTTGAGATGGAGGGAGTTTTCGGAGCACAATGAGACAAAGATATATCTTAAAATTTCGGTGTAACAAGGTGCGGGTTGAAATTTCTGGAGAAGCCTAATGTGTACTGTACCAAATCAATTCGCACTTCCCTCCACGAAAAAGTAAAAAGAAATCAATTAGCATCACACAAAAGAGTCTAGTCCCGAGTACTGTACCAAATCAATTCGCACTACAAATGCCATTCAAAACTTTGAATCCATATTATGTTCAATTAAAATGTTTCATACGTGTATAATGCATGCAACCTGCTACTCAAATGAATGTTTTAGTGCATTCCAAACATATATACTACCGCTTCAATATGAACTAAATTTGAATTATTTTCTCTATTTGAATAAGATCTACAATCATGATTGTTGTCAAGTTAAACCATTTGAATTCGTTTCCCTAGTTTAATAAGATCTATAATCATCATTAGTGTTAGGTTAAACCATCGTTTGTATATTATCTTCACATCACACCAAATGATTATTGTCGAGTTAGGTATGAACTATGTGTACTATAAGAACTCGAACTCAATTTTTTGAATCCACTTTATGTTGATTTCAAATCACAGTACATTTCAAGCTCTAGCTATATCTTCATAATCTAAACTATGTATCATATGTATAATGTGTTTATCACATAATGTATGGTGCCCCGCCCCCTACGCCTACAAGTATTTAGATGTGATTTGCAAACACCACACATTATCACAAATTCAAATAAAATGTGAGATTGTTCGATATATAGTATGGTTTAGATTGTTCGATATTTAGTTGTGAGCTGCAAACGCCACACATTATCACAAATTCAAATAAAATGTGATATTGTTTGATGTATAGTATGGTTTAGATTGTTCGATATTTAGCTGTGAGTTGCAAATGCCACGCATTATCACATTACAGTATGACATGTCTAAAACCACACCACGCGTATCACCGCTATATTCATGCATGCATATGTTTATAACACTATGATCTCCTATTCGAATATATGAATCCACTTTCATATCGAATTATGATCTTTGTTAGTCTCTTACACCCACACAATCCTCTAACCTTTGTTGCTAGCACTAACTTTTTCTCGTGCATGCACAAGCCCTCCTCCCCCTCCCCCTCCCTTAGCATTCTATCCATCGCCCACATTCATTTTTTCCTTTAGGTCATTCTTCCATGGTCTCCACAACTCCTTTCTGACACACACCGATCGATAAACCTCTCCAGCAATGCCTGCCTACCACATACACACGCACCTTCCATCTCCTCCTTTCCGTGTCCATGCCTCACATCTCTCATACGGTCCCACACATGTGTAATCTCGCCCCTCTTTTCATCGATCTCACGATCGCACACTCCTCCCCCTATCTAGCTAGTAGGCCTCTCACACCACCTCCTAGCTCGATTCTCTCTGTCTATCCGTCTCTCTGGGCCTTATTTGCCTCTAACAAATGGATGTACACTGACCGATCTCCCACTATACATATAGCTAGCTAGGTCGTTATAACTCGTTTTCCCCACGCGCCGATCGATCTACCTCATTAGTTATGTCTCTCCTTTCCTCCTACACACAACAATTGATCTACCAATCTAGTTATGTCTGCTTACCAAACACATGGTCCCCCTTCATCATCCATGCATGCCTCTCGACGCATCTATCACGCACATGCGCACACAGAAACACATCCCCACTCTTCTTGATAATATTACAGTTCTATGCTCAGTCTGCCTAGTCGACCTCTCCCACCATCTTCGAGAAGCAACTCCACCGCCCCTCCAGCACTTTACCCCTCTCCCCCCCCTCTCTCTCTCTTTGTCCCAACCTATTTCCCATCCTTCACTTATGTATGGATGTCGACCGATCTCCCTCAATAGATAGCTGGGTCTCTCCTTTGCAACACACATAAGAGTCAATCTACCTCTCTAGTTAGGTCTCTGCCTCCCCCTCCCCATCCCACATACACATACCGATACATCGAGCGCTCTAGTCATGTCTCCCTGCCACACACAAACTTGCCATGTTCCCTCTGACGTTCCGGAAGGTCAGTCGCGCTATATCTTTGACTTGCACACAATTTCGATGGCTCTCTTCATCGATCACGCACCCACCCACTTGATCCTCTCTTCGACTCTATCAATATCTATGACCCTCCCTCTCTTCTCGTGTATTGCCCCCTCTATATATATTATGTAGATAGGCCTCTATTTCACATACATTGCATGAGTCAAATTTTTGTTTGAGATATCATCGACACATATTCCCACAAATACATTCATGAAATCACCCCCAACAGAAAACACTCACGAACGCACACGCCATCTGTTTAGGTTTGTATCTCTCTCTCTCACACACCCATGTAGGTGGGGGACGTGCACGAAGAAAAGAGGTGCACGCGCGGCGCACGTACTCCCGTCTCTTTCCCAACCACACCAGTGCGGGTACACGGTGGAGCTCATTTATGTATGAAAAGGCAGCCCACGTGGTAATTTGACACGTGTACAGGTTGTCCACTTGCTGGAGGATTGTGTACCACAGGTGAACAAACAAATTGCAACTTGACGCATTATTTAAAAAAAGAGGCAAACCATGTGGGGCCTACCTTAGAGGCAAGGCTCTATACACTAGAGATGCTCTGTACGTATTACTTTTGATGTGTCCCGTCAACTCGTAGAATGAGGAGAAGCTTGCTTAGTACGCCCTCTCCCCTGCCCACGAGCGCAGTGGCTCGTAGAGTTGCCGGACGAGGAGAAGCTTGCTTACTACGGCTACGCCCGCTCCCTCGCCCACGCGTGCGGTGGCTCGCAGGATGAGGAGAAAATTTTACTACTCCCTTCGTTACTCCTCGTCCCTACCTTGGTTAGAGAGATTACCATATGGTTTGAAATATATGTCTTTTAGTAGATTTCAATATGAACTACTAGTACATACTCCAAACATTGATGTATATAGACGTATTTTAGAGTGTAGATTCACTCATTTTGCTCCGTATTTTAGAGTGTAGATTCACCATTATTGCTCGACTTCTTGAAGAGGTGAAGAGCCAAGCGCAAGGTTAATATTTTTGAGATGCCAGGTGGAAGGTTTATAGGAGAACGAGTAGTAGTACTAGTACTAGTACATACCAGTGGTACGTACTATATGAGGAAGAAGGCAACAAGATGTATATTTTGCATGACAGTCTCTTCTTACAGGACGTGCTAGACCTAGTGGACCTCATTGTTGCAATGGGAGTACTATCATAGATGGCACGATTCAGAGTGGTGGGCAGCGGGAATAATTCAGAGCGGCTTAGTCTTAAACCCCATGAAGAAGTCCCATCGAAAGGAATAGCCATCCTCTACACGTGCTCCTATGTAAAATGAATAAATGAGACAAAAAGAGAAAGAGACAAAGTAAAAAAATCACATGCCTTAGAGCCAGCCCTATTGTATCAGTTAATGATATTTCTACGTCATGATTGACATGGCTATATTGTTAACCATGCTGCGGAGATAGAAGAGGATTTTTATTTATTTGCGGAGGTAGCAACGGATGGATATTCAACGAGGAGTGAGATGATGGCTACTTCCTCGGTCAAACATAGAGAAAGGTGGGCCTCATGATTTGATGGCTTATAAGTCATTATTACTGCCTATACTCTTTTCCCATATAATAACCGCGTGGTAGTGTAGTGGGTTATACTTTTAATAACCATGCTCGAAGAGAAGAGGTGCACGCACCCACACATGTAGTACTAGTAGCACTCTTTGCATCTTTTGCGTCTTCCCCAACCACACACGTGACATGGTGGAGCTCATTTCTGTAAGATGATGCATCCCACGTGATAATTTGACGCGTCTAGTAGTAGTTAGTCACTTATATATAATGGAGGGTCGGGAACCATGCATGAACGGTGCCGCGTCATTTATAAATAAAGTTTTTTTTCTTCAATGGCATGTACGCAATATAAATAGGTTCATATGGAGAGAAAAAGAAACCGCTCCACTATATACATAGCCAGGACGAGCCTACATGGTTGCTTGCTGGGGTTACTCTCTTCACACTGTCTCGCACAAAACGACTATGGCCACATCTCTAACATCCGGGTGGATCACGTCCACCGGGGGAAGGGGTGGATGCTTTGTGTAGATGCGGTCGCTGTCGCCAATGGTGAAAACCCATTGTCGGCACGTCCCGATCAGGAGTCCCCGCCGTTCTCTCTTAGAAAGCCAGTGTGGTTGCCTTCGTCCCTTGCTCACTGCCACGACGTGGGCAGCTGCGGCCTCCTGTCGCCCTTCTCTAGGTTGAGCTACATCCTGACATCCCTTGGGTACAACATCCTTCATAGTCGGCTTGCACCACTGCCCTAGCTGCCCACATCGCTCCATGTGGATATTTCTCTACTTCTTTGCCCCGCACATACCTCTGCTGGCTTCTACTATATTTGTGATGATTTTATGTCTCATCAACTAGTCCCGGTAATCTTATTCTAATCATGCTTCTTCAATTTCTTTGCCACAGGGATGCTCATCTCGATTTTAGTGAAACTGCACAAAAGGATCCGATGGTCAAAGGGTTGCAAACTTCATTTCTTCGGAAGGTCAAACGTTGCCAACAAATTAAAGCCCAGTTAGGGTTTAGGGTTTAGGGTTCAAGGGCTAGGGACTGCATGGATCGTTTTTTTTTCTTTAGTTGTCTCTGTTCCAAAATAAGTGTCAACTTTAGTAGTAGTACAACTTTGAACTAAAGTTTGCATAAAGTTTAGAAACTTATTTTGGAACAGAGGGAGTACATATTGGCTATGATCCATCAATCATTGAGATGCAATAGCATGCATGTTAGTCTCCTTTGTATTTGATGAAATGTTGCAATGGGGCAACCTTGGACGCAAGATACATTTAACAGAAGCTGGAAGCTTCATAGAATTGTACAAATTTATCTCACTAAGAAATTATAGTACATACTACTATGTAACTAAAGAGTTAGATGTCACACGGTGTCCAGAAATAATGGTGATAGTGTGAGGTGGGCCATGTAATCACTGAGCTTGCGTGTTTTCATTGCTTTCGCACTCCTCCGCTGTAAGAATGGAGAAAATTGTAATCTACCTCCTTTCGCCGAAACATGGGACATACATCAGTCGTACCACCTTAGTAATAATGACCAATGAGCTGTCAAATCACATAGACCCAACAGTAAGTTGGACGGACGAAGCAACCATCACTCTTGAATCCGCTTCTCCCTTCAACGCGGGTGCCACTAAGAGGTCGCGTTCGCTCTGCCCGGGCATGAATGCGACACCGATTCTCTGGAGCGGCGCAGACCGTTTCAGGCGAGAAGCATGCGCGGGCGATGGAGGGGCTTTGGGTGGGCTAGGCTGGCCAGGAGCGGGTGTGGCAGGTGTCCCGACCGGACACTTGGAAACGAGAGGATGCGCCGACTCTCGCGGCTAAATTGTACACTGCACACCATCTCTCTGTAGGAGTAGGTCGATGTGTCGCTCTCTCTAACACACGCACACACACTGTTAAAACACACGGACACACACACGCACACACACACACACAGGTTCATAGAATAGGAATATCGTGCGAGTGGGAAGCCACAGGAAGTGATATAAATGGAGTACGTACAAGAAGAGAAGAGGTGATGAATATTCCATCAAACCTGGACTGAGGAGCAGTACTCCCCCCATCTAGGTGTTAAGTCATCTTACGAAAATCAGATATTCCCAAAATGTTTAGGCGTCGTCCATTAACTTCACATCTCAATCCCCTCCTAGCCTCATTTCTAGCGAGCGTTACTTACTCTGCCATATTATCTCCCCCGCAATGCATGGAGCACAACTACGCATTGATCAGTCAAGGAATCAAAGTCGGCTTGCATGCGAGTTAATACGTGGCCCTGCATGGTAGCTAAAACGACATCTCTTAATTGTTGTGAATAATTATTGTGTTTAGAGAGAGAAATCATGGCTTTGATTGGAGGAAGGACGGGTCAAGTTTCTCCTTCTCTAATCTGCTTGCACCTAGGTCCCGCTACACCTTATAATGTGACTTATACACCTAGACGAAGGGAGTAGTACGAGATACGGTGGCACACTGACTTAGGTCGAATACAAGTGCCCAAAATTATTCGAAGAGAGCAAAGTGCACAAACTAAATAATTAAAATTGAATTTCTCGTTTTTTCGAAACGGAGGTAAAAGATTTGCCTCATCCACTAAATAAGAGGAGAATAGAGTTTCACAGTTTGCAAGTGACCCTACAAATAAACGGCATGGCAATTACTCTCAGTACGCCCTAGTTTCTTAGCACCCGCCGTAACCCTTAGTACATACGGTGGCACACTGACTTATGTCGAATACAAGTGCCCAAAATATTTAAAATTGGAGGATGGGACAGCCCACCTTTCCGATATTTTGACCGTGTGTTGTATAGTTGTTGTTCACTTCAGAAGGTCGTGTACCGCACGTGAACATTAGTAAGCGCGACCGGGAGGTGTGCAGCGTTAATTGCGGGTTGACTCCTTCGAGCGTTAAATTTTCTTCACATATTAGCATTGCCCCTAGTATTTTTCTTTGCTACGTTAAATAAAGAGTTCTATTTCGTGCACAATTGAAAATGATTTTTATGGTGAGAAAAAGAAAACCACTCCATCTATATACGATGCAGCCTCAGCACTTGTTTTCTAGGGTTTGCTCTCTTCACACACTCTCTCCACTATATATATACACGCTGGAGCCTCAGCGCTTGTAGTTGCTCTCTTCACACTCTCTCACCCTCTCCAGATCTAAACAAGACTCTGTTGGCCTCTCTCTCTCTCTCCCCTCACTGTTGGTCAAAGTGCCGGCAAGATCCGTCCATCGTGGAAGGGAAGGAGGCTTAACGCTATCGCCGTCGGTGAGGTAGGGAATCCACTACCGGTGCAGCTATTCTCTTTCACCCAGCGACACCACAGGAGGGCCTCCGACCCCTTCTTCCTCGCTGCCACACATAGTGTGGGCAGATCGGCCTTTGGCCACCCACTAAGACACACAACGAGAACCTTAAGGTATAATTTACTTATTCCACATGCATTGCTCTAGCTGCATGTGGATTTTTCTGCTTCTGCACTCGAATCTAGGTGTTGGATCAAATAGGAAAGTAGTGGGGAAAGTTGTATAGCATGAATCTAGGACGTGGTTCAAAGAGGAAAGGAAGGGAGGAAAGTAGTACAGACTGGCTATCGAGCACCTACGTTGGTCGAAAAGGGAAAACAATGACAAATGCAGTACACACATCTGTAACGAACTGATCTTTCTGTTGGTGGGGGACAAGGCTGTAGAGTTTTGATATGACTAGATTTGCTGCCGTCACATAGGGAAAGGTGTCTAAAGATAACAAAACTGGGACCAACACAACTATGCTCCTTGGTTGTTTGTTCTTTGTTGCAACAGACTATGCATCACCCCTTTATACATTGGTAGATGCACATAGTGGTGCGTCCACTGTCCCGTACAACTCTTTAGCCATTGTTAATCTAATAATGCCGCTGGAAAATTGAAGCAATGCCACATTTAAAAGCAAATTACATGTTTAACGAATTTTATTGTTAATATAACATCTCTATTAATATGAATCAATGCCACTGTTTGAGAAATGCTACTGTCTTGCTTTCTTTACCACTTAGATAAGTGAGATGCTTCTTTTTGTGGGCTTCTGTGTCATCCACCGTTATTGACCAGTAGTTGTTTCCTTTGCACCTCTGTGTAAACAGGGTTATTTACTTCACCTCGTTGCTATTGCAACCTTTTGTTGCACTACACAAAACACTTTTGTTTTAAGAGTGTTTTGTGCAGTTCAACCAAAATGTCACACCGACAACATTGCTTGATTGCTTGATCTTAGTGGAACTGCATAATAGGAGATCTGACTTCTTATCCGTGTTGGCAATTTGTTTCAGATCTTCTTCTTGTGAGTTGTTTGAATTCCGCGTCATGAGAGGCCAGTACTAGCCTTCTATCACATGATTGTGTAGTGTGCTTTCATATGTTGTGCTACTTATACGGTAATGTTGCTTGATTTTAGTGAATTGCACAAATAGAGACAAGACTTCCAATCTGTATGTTCACCATAATATCCCATTGAGGTAAGATAATGATATTTCACAACTGTTGGCTTGTATTTTGCTATTATCATCAACTTGTTATTTAGTGCTATACTTGTGCTCCCTAATTGACATGCCAAATCTTACATTGAAGGCGAAGCTTGTCTGTTATTGAACCAAGTCATGAAGGGGAAGAACAAGCGGAAGAAAAACAAAAATTAACTCCCGGTGCTGTAACGAAGCACTGGAACTGCGATGACACAAGTAATGATATTGTTTTGCATCTTAATTTATTGCTATGGCTGGAATGAGCAATTGTTTTGCCACTGATTTGATGCCACTCTTAATGTAATATGTAATTATCTCTACTTGTGCGAACAGGGATCTTCTTTGAAGATAACACATATTTTAGTGGAACGGCACAAGAAGATGTTGGAAACATTAAACTAATTGAGTAGTATATAGTAAGCATGGCAACCACAGTAGATAACAAGATGGTTCCCGAGAACTGCTTCATCTGTATGCTCTACACAATAAGCCTCCTGACAAAGGTTAGTACTGGCCCACTGATTTCATCCATATGATTGAGCTTTGTCATCTCTATTGGTGTTGTGCTATTGTTTAGATACTGTCTTGAGAAAGTGGTATTTTCCTCGAGAAGTGCTTCATCTGTGTTGTTTCAATTATTTCCTTTCCTTTTTGGAGCAAACAGGGATGCAACATTTATTTTTTCTCTTGACTTTGCACAACAAGATCATCCTCTTCATATCAGAAGGAAGCAGTTGAAGGATGGTTACATTAATGCCCATAAGAACAAACTAACTTCAGCTCATAAGGACTCGCGAATCTCCATCTTTGTTGGTGTGATGGCGAATACAATGTTGTTTTAGGATTCTTTCCGGTGACTTCCATTTTTTTAAAGATGTGCTCTGCATGGATCTTGTATGTTGCCTATTTAAACTGTCAATTCATAGTATAGTTTGCTTTATACTAATCACTTTTTTTGTATATATGCAAACAGGGGTGCTTAGCTTGATTTCAATGGGAAATGCACAAAATGTTCTCGAATACATCAAATATTCTCGAATCATTCATTTCCACCACAAGAAAGGAGGTGCTGAAATGTTCAAGGCATTGTAACATATAAAGGTGAAACCATACAAGCTACGCGCGAATTTGGTTGATTTTGGTGGAACTGCACAAAAAGAACAGCTGGTTTATTTAGCACAAGATGCCATGTCAATATCTAAACTGATGGCAAACCTTGCCCATTCCATAATTTTAGGCATTTGATATTTTGGAATGGGAAAACCTTGTCAAAGTTTGCTCATTGATGTACGCAAAAAGAGACACATTTGACATTTTGGATTGGGACAACCTTGTCAAATTTTTCTCATTAATGTTAGCAAGAAGACATACGTTTGATATTTTCTAATGGGACGCCTTTTGCTGTCAGCAGCATCGATCGATTTTTCTTTATTCTTTAGTTATGAAGTAAATATTGGCTCTGACATGTGAATCGTTGAGATGAATAATCATCGATTGTTTTGAATGTTCTCTATGAATTGCCAGGCCTGTGTGTTTGATTGCAATGTACAGGAACGCTAAAAGCTGCTCAAACTTTTTGTACTCCCTTTGTTCCTTTTTACTTCACATATTATATTTCTTTCAAGTCCGTTGATTTTACATTGTGGATGTTGATTCTTTTTTCTATAAGATTGGTCAAAGTAGAGATACTTTGACTTCAGACAAAACTTATATGCAGACTAAAAAGGAACGGAGGGAGTACGTGTGAAACTGCTGCAAACGAGGTGATCACCCTGGGAATAATGCTAGTATGTATTGTTTTGGATGTTCATCCAATGCCAGTGATATAGGAATTCGAACAAATCGAACTAAATTCTTTCATACATGGCCGTATTTCATATAAACATGTCGGATTTCATTACATTACATACATTCTTCAACTAAAAAGGGGTGCGCTAGAGGTATAATTAATTAGCTGAAGCTACCCTCCCATGTCCGGCTGAGCCAAACAGAAGCTTCTTCTCCAGCACAGCTCTTCGACTCCATGTCGCTGCCAAGAAGCTAATCGGTCGTCAATGGTCAACCCGACAAGCTTGGCTTCAACCGGAGGGTGGCAACAGTGGCCTTACTTGGACCAGAGTAGCGGTGACCTACCGTGTTCTACTCTTCCTCGTTTTCTATGTGGCGCGGCCTCGTCAGCAACGGGGCGGGGCCTCGACGGAGCTGGCGATGTCCTCTTTCTATTGCCGGCGGGGCGACACCTCGGCAGAACGGGGGAAATCCCCCCTCGTTGCTGGTAGGTCGGGGCCTCGGCGTAGCCGGCGATGTCCTCTACCTTGTTGTTGGTGGGGCGGGGCCTCGGCGGAGCAGGACCTCACCGAGGCCGGCGAAGTCCTCCGCCTCGGTGCCGGCAGGGCGGGGACTCAGCGGAGCCGGCGAGTCCTCTGCCTCGTTGTTGGTGCGGTGGGACCTCGGCGGAGTTGGGCCTAAGCTGGCGAATTCCTCCACCTCGGTGCCGATGGGGCAGGGCCTCGGCAGAGCTGGCATTGTCCTCCGCCTTGTTGTCGGTCTCGCCAAACAGCGCCTCGCCCACTTCATCGCCCTCTTTGTAGGTGGCCGCAACCTCCGCCACCCGCATGTGGTACCGCCAGCGCGTGAGGCGGCTCTCGCAGGGGGAGCGGTATGGCTCGAGCATCGCCTCCTACTCCGCCCACTCCGCGGTGATCTGCTCCTTCGCCTGCAGGTGCTCTTGGAGGAGATGGTGGTTGTAGGTGGCGTCGGCCTGCGCTTCCCGTAACTCCTCCTCACGCTTCTGCCTCACCGTGTCCATGTATTGGGCACGGGCCTCACCGATGGTCATAGTGCAATGCACCGACGAAGATGGCACGGAGGAGGGGGTTGGCACCGGATCATCGACTACCACGTTCTCCATTAGGACGTCATCGTCCTCCGGCTGCCTACCAGCCAGCCAGTCGACAGCAATGGTGCCATCTCCTTCTGGTCCATCATCCGTACGTCCCAAAGAGCGCTGGAGCACGAGGAATCCATGGTGGGCAGTAGTGGTGTGGACAGGAGAAATGGAACGGAGGCGGATGATTACGGCTATGGCCGGCGCAGCAACTTATATAGCAATGATGGGAGGCAGAGGGACGGACGGGTGGCACCGAAGTAGCCACCTTGGCAACCGCATATCATTAATGCGGGCGGCAGACGGACAGACTGACGACACTTGTGTCGTTTGAACACTGAGCAATCGCCTGCATCGGGAAGCGGCGCAGGCGACGCTGACCGTTTCAGCTGGAAAGCATGCGTGGGTGAGGGAGGCGGTCTGGGTGGACCAGGGCGGTCAGACTCGTGCTTGGCAGCGGTCCGGTCCAGCAGCCAGACATGCTGGCTCTCTAGCGAGCTCGCCGAGCCGAGCGACAACAATCAGACGATGGACGTGGCTTCCGACCAGGAGCCGGCGCCACCGCCCAAGCAGGTTCATGCTTTGTTCACCATAGAGCAGGTGCGGCCGCACTTCGACGCCCTAATGGCGGAAGAGATACCAGCGCAGGAGGACCTGTGCTGCAACCTCCGTCTCCTCAACGAGCACCGGCTCGCGGAAGGACTAACCGCCGGCGAACAAGCGAACGAGAATGCCGTCGTGGACATGTGGCCCTATGATTCTGGCTTCCTGAATGAGCAGCGGGCGTTGTATCAGACCATCCGTAGAGCCCGCAAGGCCCTCTCTGTCGTCCTTTGAGTTGTTGTGCTCGTTGTGGTGTCGCCATCTCGCGTTGTCAACATGGTCAACGAACATGAGGAATCAGGAGACGACTTTAATTGGAGAGGATGACAATGGATCCTACCAGGGCCATAGCCGCACATACGCAAGTGCCTCATTATTAGTATATACAACTATAGTTTTTTTGCTTACTCCTGGTTTCCTGACATCATGGTCCCACACCATTGTCAAACTATATAGTCAATAAACGAGAGAATTGCACAAGGAGTGGCCAATAGTTGGGACCCAGCAGCTCGAGCAGTATTTGTGTTTTTGAGGTGTGAGCAGAGTTTTTCTTGAGCGATGTTTTTGCTGTTGTTAAGAGGAGCAGGGTATCAACTAGGCGGGTTGTGGCCCGTCTGGCCCAGGCTATTATTTTATGGACCAAATATCCAGCCCAGATATTAATATTTAAATGTGAAAATGGCTAGCCCAGCTATTCTTTTTTTGCGGAATACCCAAACCAGTTCAACTTGTTATTCTCCGGGCCGCATTAGACTTCCCAAGAAAATGGGCTTTAAGAAATAATAACTGGGATGTAATTAAAAAAATTGGCTGTAAATATAAAAAAACGCATCGAACATGTATATTTTTTAATTCTTCTAAAAAAGGGTACATTTTTTAATTTCATTACTTGTTGCGCGGGCAAAATTTCGTTGGATTTTTACCTAATACAAATTTATTTTGAAATTATATTTAATCTGACTCTAAATTTTGGGTTAAAAAATATTTCGGATCCGATCAAAATGTTGGTTTTTTTTCAATTTTTTTGAGCGGTTGGCTGAAATTATTAACAAAGTCCTCGCTAGAAATGGGCTATAATTTTAACAAACAGTAAATGGGTTCAATAAATTCCATTAGAATTAAAAAATTGTTTGTACATTATAACAAATCACAAAACGACTATAATGTTCTCTGCCAGAGATGTGATGGTCACTTGTGGGCCTACAAAGTTGACACGTACGCAAGACTTTGTCAACTTATAGTCAACACATGATTCTATTAGTAGTGGTCATTGGATGTCCATCTAACTGTAGATATATGCCCTAGAGGCAATAATAAAGTCATTATTTTATATTTCCTTATATCATGATAAATTTTTATTATTCATGCTAGAATTGTATTAACCGGAAACTTGACATGTGTGGATACATAGACAAAACATTGTGTACCTAGTAAACCTCTACTAGACTAGCTCGTTAATCAAAGATGCTTAATTTTCCTAACCATAGACATGTGTTGTCATTTGATAAATAGGACCACATCATTAGGATAATGATGTGATGGACAAGACCCATCCGTTAGCTTAGCATTATGACCGTTCAGATTTATTGCTATAACTTTCTTCATGTCGTATACATATTCCTTTGACTATGAGATTATGCAACTCTCGGATACCGGTGAAATACCTTGTGTTCTATCAAACGTCACAATGTAACTGGGTGATTATAAAGATGCTCTACAGGTATCTCCGAAGGTGTTTGTTGGGTTGGCATAGATCGAGATTAGGATTTGTCACTTCGATTATCGCAGAGCTATCTCTGGGCCCTCTCAGTAATGCACATCATAAGAAGCCTTGCAAGCAAAGTGAGTAATGAGTTAGTTACAATATGATGTATTATGGAATGAGTAAAGAGACTTGTCGGTAATGAGATTGAATTAGGTATGTGGATACCGACCATCGAATCTCGGGCAAGTAACATACCGATGGACAAAGGGAATAACGTATGTTGTCATAACAGTTCAATCGATAAAGATCTTCGTAGAATATGTAGGAGCCAATATGAGCATCAATTTCCGCTATTGTTTACTGACCGGAGAGGTGTCCCGGTCATGTCTACATAGTTCTCGAACCCGTAGGGTCCGCACGCTTAACGTTTGATGACGGTTTAATATTATTTGAATTATGTGATTTGGTAACCGAATATTGTTCGGAGTCCCGAATGAGATCACAAACATGACGAGGAGTCTCGAAATGGTTGAGAGGTAAAGATTGATATATAGGACGATGGTATTCGGACTCAGGAAGTGTTCCAGAGAGTATCGGGTACTTATCGGGTCACCGGAATGTGTTTCGGGTACCCCCAGCAATCCTATGGGCCATATGGGCCTTGTGAAGGAACACACCGGCCCACAAGGGGCTGGTGCTCCCTATAGGGCCATAGGAGGTGGAGAAGGAAAGGGGGTAAGCGAAAGAGAATTTGGAATTAGGATTCCCACTTCCTTCCCTCACCCCCTTTCCTTCCCCTTCATGCATACATGCAAAGGGGGGCGCAGGGCAAGGAAAGCCCCAAGGGGGCCGGTGGCCAGCCCTTGGGTACCTCCTGGCCTCTCCCTCCCCCTCCCACCTGTATATATGTGGGGAGGGTGGCGCCTAGAAGACACACCAACAATTGTTAGCCATGTGCGGTGCCCGCCTCCACGCCTCCGGTCATATTCCCGTAGAGCTTAGGCGAAGCCCTGCGCGGATCACTTCACCCTCACCGTCACCACACCATCATGCTGACGGAACTCATCTTCCTCGACACCTTTGCTAGATCAAGACTTCGAGGGACGTCATCGGGCTGAACGTGTGCAGAACTCAGACGTGCCGTACGTTCGGTGCTTGATCGGTCGGAACGAGAAGAAGTTCGACTACATCAACCGCGTTGTCAAACGCTTCTGCTTTCGGTCTGCGTGGATACGTGGACACACTCTTCCCCCCTCATTGCTATGCATCTCCTAAATAGATCGTGCATGAGCGTAGGATTTTTTTTGAAATTGCATGCTACGTTCCCCAACAGTGGCATCCGATCCAGGTCTTTGCGTACATGATATGCACGAGTAGAATAGAAAGAGTTGTGGGTGGTGGTCGTCATAGTGCTTAACACCAATGTCTTATTTTGATTCGGCGGTATTGTTGAATGAAGCGGCCTGGACCAACCTTACATGACTGCGCTCATGAGACCGGTTCCACCGACAGACATGCAACTAGTTTTGCATAAAGGTGGCTGGCGGGTGTCTCTTTCTCCAACTTTAGTTGAATCGAATTTGACTACGGCCGGTCCTTGTTGAAGTTTAAAACAACAAACTTGATAAATCACCGTTGTGGTTTTGATGCATAGGTAAGAACGGTTCTTGCTAGAAGCCCGTACCAGCCACGTAAAACTTGCAACAACAAAGTAGAGGACATCTAACTTGTTTTTGCATGGCATGTTGTGACATGGTATGGTCAAGACATGATGTGATATATGTTATTGTATGAGTTGATCATGTTTTGTAAAAGTCACTAGTAACCGACAAGAGCCTTATGGTTGTCTCTTTATTGTATGAAATTCAAACGCCATTTAATTGCTTTACTTTATCACTATGCGTTAGCGATAGTTGTAGAAGCAATAGTTGGCGAGACGACCACACCGCAATGATGGAGATCAAGGTGTCGAGCCGGTGACGATGGAGATCATGACGGTGCTTTGGAGATGGATATCAAAAGCACAAGATGATGATGCCATATCATGTCACATATTTTGATTGCATGTGATGTTTATCTTTTATTCATCTTATTTTGCTTACTACGGCGGTAGCATTATAAGATGATCCCTTAACTAAAATTTCAAGGTATAAGTGTTCTCCCTGAGTATACACCGTTGCGAGAGTTCGTCGTGCTGAGACACCACGTGATGATCGGGTGTGATAGACTCTACATTCACATACAACGGGTGCAAGACAGTTTTGCACATGCAGAATACTCGGGTTAAAATTGACAAGCCTAGCATGTACACACATGGCCTCGGAACACTGGAGACCGAAAGGTCGAACATGAATCATATAGTGACATGATTAACATAGAGATGTTCACCATTGATGACTACTCCATCTCATGTGATGATCATACATTGTTTAGTTCATTTGGATCACGTATCATTTAGATGACTTGAGGGATGTCTATCTAAGTGGGAGTTATTAAGTAATTTGATTAATTGAAATTAATTTATCATGAACATAGTCCTCATAGCATTTGCATATCTATTTTGTAGATCAATAGCTCGCGATTTAGCTCCCTTATTTTTTGATATGTTCCTAGAGAAAACTAAGTTGAAAGATGATAGCAGCAATGATGCGGACTGGGTCCGTGATCTGAGGATTATCCTTCATTGTTGCACAGGAAAAATATGTCCTTGATGCACCGCTAGGTCACAAACCCATTGCAGGAGCAGGTACCACTACTAGGAAAAGGCCTACTAGTGGCGCACCAGTTTTGCCTACTAATGGCGCACTACTGGTGTGCCACTAGTACCCCGCCACTAGTATTATATACTAATGGCGCACCACAGGTGCGCCATTAGTATCTGGTATACTAATGGCGCACCACGCCATGCGCCATTAGTATAGACCAACATGCGCCATTAGTATGCCTACCAGGGGGCCATATTTACCCATGTGCTTTGGCATACTAATGGCGCACTATGGGGTGACACGCCATTAGTATGAATATTAGGTTTTTTTTACTTTTATGATTTTTGCACAGGTTACAAAATATATTATTGGATAGAATATAGATAGCACCACACAACAAGAGCAGATTCATCGAATACAATAGAAGATTAGTCTCCGAATACAATTCATCATATTAGTCTCCGAATTCAAAAGACCGAACAAAGATAGAACATTACAAGTCTCGAGACCGCGAGCAGCGAGTTTGTCGAAAGTAATACTAATCCTAACAAGTCCTACTAATCATCATCATACAACTTCTACTCGTTATTAATAACAAGTCATACGATCATCATCTTGATAGTCATCGAACCAACCCTACTTAATTGTTCTTAGCACATGATCATCAGTATTAGGCAGGACCTAAATACCCTATTTAAGGTAAAATAGCATAAAACAATATAGACCCTGACTCTCCATTATGGAGAATGGAGATCATCCTATCTCCAATTCTTGCGCTTTGCTTCCTTTTGCTTCCAAGAACCTCCTTACGATTGTCCATATATTTTTTCCATCCTTTGATTTTCATGTCTCCACTTCTTTTAGAAATCTCGTATGGACAGTTGAGATTCATAGGATGACCTAGCTGTATGTTCAAAATATTAAGACTACCTTTCTGATACATCAAATGAGGCACACAATTCTCTGGGATTATCTGTTGAAAAACATAGTAATAACTTCATAGTTAGCTATGATGTACTAGTTTTAGAAGTATGCAAAAGATGCACGGATGTCGTAATAGTAAAAAATCTTACCAGGGTATCTCCATGGTAGTTACCGTAGTTGAACCCATGCACTAGTGGCACGTATTGACCATAATATTGAGGAGTTTGATTGTAGATATTGTAATTCTCAATGTCAGTACGAAATCCAACCAGATGATTTTTCTCCTTGTAAGTTGTTAATTCAGAGCCATCGGTGTAGTGGGTTTTGTCTACCATCTTCCGCACATTCTTTGAACAATAAAAATAAGCTGTCAACTATTTTGAAATAAACAATATATATTAGGAAATAATTAACTATGTTTGAGAAACTCACATAGCGGTAGAACTGGAGGCATATCAACAAGGACCCAAATGTCCTTATTGTCTTGGTCGATGTTAGGATCACCAAGATCCATGGTGACAAGCATACCCTCATCAAAACCATACATCTTGCAAAATGCTTCCCAATTTTTGCAACCAAAATAGGTTACGCTCCCAGAATTATATAGATTTACTTCAAAATCCACATCGTGATGAGTCCTTAGGTGAATTTTCTTTGTTTCAGAAATTTCATGGTCTTCAAAATCCATCCTCTCCAAGACAGCGTGTTGCATGGCATGGGATAAGCTATACTCGAATTGTAAAAGATGAAAATTACACGTTGAAATATTTGAAGTCATGCTTAATTATGAAAATAACACTTGTCGTCGTTGTGTACCGTTTCAACTTCGAAGGTCTCCTCGAGCTTAATGCTGAAGCGCCGATCATCATCTAGGTGAGGCATGTCGCACAGACCTCGATCGTCGTGGCACCAGCCGCACTCCCCCGGGAGACTTTCATCGTCCGATGACGACATATCCTATGTTCATAATTCAAAACTACATCATCTATTTCATTGTGTTAGGTGAATATTGTTAGTCATGCACACTTGTGCATTTTCAGCCAGGAGCCGGTGGAGTTGGCCTAAAAACATTTCTTTCTTTAGGCCTGCTACATCCATCTCAAGTATTTATGGTCAAGTATTAGCAGGGCCATCCAAATAGAATATGTATAACACAAGAGGCAGTTGATCCTACTTAATTAAGTACTAAGATACCCCGGCCCATGCATTAGTAGCAAGTACCCCATATGTCCGATTTTTAGCAAAGTCATGCTAAAATTCACGGAAAATTTCAGCATGACCTTTGCTGAAAATAGGACATATGGAGTACCCGAATTTGCCGGAACAGAAGTTAATCGACATTCCGGCAAACTCAAGGGCCTCTCGGGGTACATGCAAAATCATCACGACACGATGGTCGGAGACAAAACCCAGCAAACTCAAGGGCCTCTACTTTCATATGGATGAAAAGGCCACAGACCATATGGTCCTCTGCTTTCATATGGACAAAAATCAGCTCAACTTATGTGAGCTTCCATTCCAGATCTAATAGGCTACCCAACAAAGAATCATCAATAGTTTTAGCTGGAAAAAAATCATGGATTGCTGTTAACTGAAAATTAGTGAAAGAAACTGTTGCTGATCAAGGATTGCTGTTAATTAAAAATAGAGCATCTCGCTTGTCTTATCATGTTCCCTAAGTCCAGAAAAATGAATAGGTTCAGTAAACTTAAACTCTGAGCAAGTGTACTGTTTATTGTTAAGATTTGAGCTTCTTTTCGATAACTATAACACAACAGTTTTGATCTGGGCAGGTTTGATAGCATCACAATTTGTTGACTTTAGCATGCCAATCTATACTTACAGCATCAAATTAATTGCTTGCAAACTTAAAATAGAAGTTAGCTGCCTCTTGGAGAAAGTAAAATGGAGACACGACTTTCTAAGCTCTTGTTAGTCAAGGTCCTTCTTTTGCGGGGTCTTGTTAGTCTAGTTAGATAGGTAGGACTAAGCATTTTGATCATAGGATTGTGAAAAGATTGTTTCCGTTGAGAGATGATCTTTACTATGCCACTAGAAATATTATGTCTCCCTGAAACAGTGTGTTAGTTGTTAGGTCTAGCCATGTTGATTATTTTCTGAAGCAGGTTTCATGCCAAATAATATCCAGCATTTGATAAGGAATCGTTCCCTTACAATTTGGGATATTGCTAGACTGGTATGATTCAGTCAGATGCATATGAAGTCTTAATCTAAATTTTCCTTGCACTGTGCGCTTGCATTTGATTAAAAAAATTCACTATCTTAACAGAATCTGATGTGCCGTATGACGACTCTATGAATCTGATGCCAGATGGAACTATTTATCAAGACATGATACACGACTATGTTCAGATTGTAAGGACACTATATGAAGGTTTGATTTGTCATTGTACCTGTCACTGACACAAACACTTACTAAAAAAATAAAAAATCTAACTGTTCTCTGAGTAATCGTTCATGGGCAGGGGTACAATATGTGTGGTGCTAAAATCATTCATGGGCAGGGAATGGGGAGGAAGGGTGGAGAGGGAGGAAGGAGGAAGGAGGAGCGGTACCTGGGCGGGCGCGGCCGGTCGCCGGAGGGGTCGGGGTCGGGTTGGGGTCGGGGTCGGCGGCGGCGGTGTCGAGGGGATGCAGGGATGCCTGGGTTGGTCGTGGGGAGGCCGGCGGCCGCGGTCGTCGTTCTGCACCCCGTGCCCGGGCTGAGGTAGAGGCGGCGTAGTGCAGGGGCCGACGCGGGGAGGCTATCGACGACGGCGGCGATGTGGGTGGGACGGCGGCGCAGTGGGTCGGCGGCGAGGACCGAGACAGCGAGGCGGGGCGTGGGGGTCGTCAGAGCGGGTGTGGAGCGAGGGAGGGGGGGGGGAAGTGGACGGAGGGACGAAGGGATCGGGCGAATTATCTAGGGGGAAGATTACTAATGGCGCACCCGCTGGCGGTGCGCCATTAGCTAGGGGGAAAAACTTAGTAATGGCGCACCTATGGACAGTTCGCCATTACTAGTTTTAACTAGTAATGACACACTGTCTACATGATGCGCCATTAGTATGTTTGGAAAAATGAAAAAAAATTGTTACTAGTGGCGCACCATGTATATAGTGCGCCATTAGTGTCTTCCACACTAATGGCGCACCTGACATGGTGCTCCACTGCTATATTGTAGTGGCGCACCACATGTCAGGTGCGCCATTAGTATCCATTTCATCTATAGCCCTTTTCCTAGTAGTGTACAGACGTTATGACCGTTTTGCAAGCTCGATATGATGACTGCTTGATAGTTTAGTGCGCCATGCTTTACGGCTTAGAACCGGGACTTCAAAAATGTTTTGAATGCCACAGAGCATATGAGATGTTCCAAGAGCTGAAATTGGTATTTCAGAATCATGCCCGTGTCGAGAGGTATGAGACCTCTGACAAGTACTTTTCCTACAAGATGGAGGAGAATAGCTCAACCAGTGAGCATGTGCTCAGAATGTCTGGGTACTACAATCACTTGAATCAAGTGGGTGTTAATCTTCCAGATAAGATAGTGATTGATAGAGTTCTCTAGTCACTATCACCAAGCTACTAGAACTTCGTGATGAACTATAATATGCAAGGGATGACAAAAATGATTCCCAAGCTCTTCGCAATGCTGAAATCAGCGAAGGTAGAAATTAGAAAGAGCATCAACTGTTGATGGTTAACAAGACCACTAGTTTCAAGAAAAAGGGCAAGAGACAGAAAGGGAACTTCCAGAAGAACAGTAAACAAGTTTCCACTCCCATGAAGAAGCCCAAAGCTAGACCCAAGCCTGAAACTGAGTGCTTCTACTGCAAGGGAAATGGTCACTGGAAGCGGAACTGCCCCAAATACTTGGTGGATAAGAAGGATGGCAAAGTGAACAAAGGTATATTTGATATACATGTTATTGATGTGTACTTTACTAGTGTACATAGTAGCCCATGGGTATTTGATACCGGTTTAGTTGCTAAGATTAGCAACTCGAAACAGGAGTTACAAAATGAACAGAGACTTGTTGAGGGCGAGGTGACCATGTGTGTTGGAACTGATTCCAAGGTTGATAAGATCACCATCGCATACCCCCTCTACCTTCGGGATTAGTGGTGAACCTAAATAAATATTATTTGGCGTTTGCGTTGAGCATGAATATGATTGGATCATGTTTATTGCAATACGGTTATTCATTGAAGTCAAAGAATAATTGTTGTTCTGTTTACATGAATAAAACCTTCTATGGTCATTGATAGAGGCGAAGGTGTCCCGATGTTTCGATGAGATGGTGGCTATTGTTTTCTATGGGAGTCGACCTTGACGAGCCGACTACGAACGTGCGAGACGTCGTGCCTTAGCAACCGCTAAACCAACTTCCGAGGGGTTATTTACCACGACGGAGCACGATCAACCTGACCACGAGGGCCTGATTCCTATGAGCAAACGAAGGACAAACACGAAACTGAGATTGCAATCTGGATATTGCGAATATAAGAGGAACGCTTTATTAATGAATGTGGGTTTCTGTGACGTCTTGGTCTGGTCGTTGAACACAAATGAAGTACGCAAAGTTGCAGCTATGGTGAACTTTTAATCTGAACAAAACCCAAAGTATAAACGATGCCCTAAGGGCTATATATATGGAGGAGAGAGGGGGGAATTTCGTGGCCCTTGGAGGAGGGGTCCAAAACCAACCCTAACTCTTGTTTCCCCACACATACGGACTCTAAAAACAGCCTATAATCAAGTATTTCGAAATTACATGGGCTTGGCCCAAAAATAAGGTGACTGATGTCTACTACACAACCTTCTTCTTGTAGACGTTGTTGGGCCTCCAAGTGCAGAGGTTTGTAGGACAGTAGCAAATTTCCCTCAAGTGGATGACCTAAGGTTTATCAATCCGTGGGAGGCGTAGGATGAAGATGGTCTCTCTCAAACAACCCTGCAACCAAATAACAAAGAGTCTCTTGTATCCCCAACACACACAATACAATGGTAAATTGTATAGGTGCACTAGTTCGGCGAAGAGATGGTGATACAAGTGCAATATGGATGGTAGATATAGGTTTTTATAATCTACAAATATAAAAACAACAAGGCAACTAATGATAAAAGTGAGAACAAATGGTATTGCAATGCGTTGAAACAAGGCCTAGGGTTCATACTTTCACTAGTGCAAGTTCTCTCAACAATAATAACATAATTGGATTATATAACTATCCCTCAACATGCAACAAAGAGTCACTCCAAAGTCACTAATAGTGGAGAACAAATGAACAGATTATGGTAGGGTACGAAACCACCTCAAAGTTATCGTTTATGATCGATCTATTCAAGAGTCTGTAGTAAAATAACACGAAGCTATTCTTTCCGTTCAATCTATCCTAGAGTTCGTACTAGAATAACACCTTAAGACACAAATCAACCAAAACCCTAATGTCACCTATATACTCCAATGCCACCTCAAGTATCCATGGGTATGATCATACGATATGCATCACACAATCTCAGATTCATCTATTCAACCAACACAAAGAACTTCAAATAGTGCCCCAAATTTCTACCGGAGAGTCAAGACTAAAACATGTGCCAACCCCTATGCATAAGTTCACGAGGTCACGGAACTCGCAAGTTGATCAGCAAAACATACATCAAGTGGATCACATGATATCCCATTGTCACCACAGATAAGCACATGCAAGACATACAGCAAGTGTTCTCAAATCCTTAAAGACTCAATCCGATAAGATATCTTCAAAGGGAAAACTCAACTCATCACAAGAGAGTAGAGGGGGAGAAACATTATAAGATCCAACTATAATAGCAAAGCTCGCGATACATCAAGATCGTGCCACCTCAAGAACACGAGAGAGAGAGAGAGAGAGAGAGAGAGAGAGAGATCAAACACATAGCTACTGGTACATACCCTCAACTCCAAGGGAGAACTACCCCCTCCTTGTCATGGAGAGCACTGGGATGATGAAGATGGCCACCAGAGAGGAATTCCCCCCTCCGGCAGGGTGCCGAAACGGGTCTAGATTGGTTTTCGGTGGCTACGAAGGCTCCTGGCGGCGGAACTCCCGATCTATTCTGTTCCTAGATGTTTTTAGGGTATATGGACATATATAGGTGAAAGAAGTCGGTCAGGGGAGCCACGAGGGGCCCACGAGGGTGGGGGCACGCTCTCTGCCTCGTGGCTTCCTCGAAGCTTCCCGGACGTCTACTCCAAGTCTCCTGGATTGCTTCCGTTCCAAAAATAACTCTCTCGAAGGTTTATTCCGTTTGTACTTTGTTTGATAATCATTTTCTTCGAAACACTAAAATAGGCAATAAAACAACATTTTGGGCTGGGCCTCCGGTTAATAGGTTAGTCCCAAAAATAATATAAAAGTGTATAATAAAGCCCATAAACATCCAAAACGGGTAATATAATAGCATGGAACAATCAAAAATTATAGATATGTTGGAGATGTATCAAGCATCCCCAAGCTTAATTCCTGCTCGTCCTCGAGTAGGTAAATGATAAAAACAAATTTTTTTGATGTGGAATTCTACCTAACATATTCATCAAGTAATCTTGTTTATCGTGGCAAGAATATCAGATCCATAAGACTCAAGACAAAAGTTTAATATTGACATAAAAATAATAATACATCAAGCATACTAACAAAGCAATCATCTCTTCTCAGAATAACATGGCCAAAGAAAGCTATCCCTACAAAATCATATAGTCTGGCTATTCTCTATCTTCGTCACACAAAATATTCAAATCATGCACAACCCCGATGACAAGCCAATCAATTGTTTCATACTTTTGATGTTCTCAAACTTTTTCAATCTTCATGCAATACATGAGCGTGAGCCATGGATATAGCACTATAGGTGTAATAGAATGGTGGTTGTGGAGAAGACAAAAAGGAGAAGACATTCTCACATCAACTAGGCGTATCAATGGGCTATGGATATGCCCATCAATAGATATCAATGTGAGTGAGTAGGGATTGCCATGCAACGGATGCACTAGAGCTATAAGTGTATGAAAGCTCAAAAAGATACTAAGTGGGTGTGCATCCAACTCGCTTGCTCACGAAGACCTAGGGCATTTTGTGGAAGCCCATCATTGGAATATACAAGCCAAGTTCTATAATGAAAGATTCCTACTAGTGTATGAAAGTGACAACATAGGGGACTCTCTATCATGAAGATCATGGTGCTACTTTGAAGAACAAGTGTGGTAAAAGGATAGTAGCATTGCCCCTTCTCTCTTTTTCTCTCATTTTTCTGGGCCTTCGCCCTTTTTTATGTCCTTTTTCTCTTTTTTTATTTTTCGTCCGGAGTCTCATCCCGACTTGTGGGGGAATCATAGTCCCCATCATCCTTTCCTCACTGGGACAATGCTCTAATAATGATGATCATCACACTTTTATTTACTTACAACTCAAGAATTACAACTCGATACTTAGAACAAGATATGACTCTATATTAATGCCTCCGGTGGTGTACCAGGATGTGCAATGACTCATGAGTGACATGTATGAAAGAATTATGAACGGTGGCCTTGCCACAAATACGATGTCAACTACATGATCATGCAAAGCAATATGACAATGATGAAGCATGTCATAATAAACAGAACGGTGGAAAGTTGCATGGCAATATATCTCGAAATGGCTATGGAAATGCCATAATAGGTAGGTATGGTGGCTGTTTTGAGGAAGGTAAATGGTGAGTTTTATGGTACCGGCGAAAGTTGCGCGGTACTAGAGAGGCTAGCAATGGTGGAAGGTTGAGAGTGCGTATAATCCATGGACTCAACATTAGTCATAAAGAACTCACATAATTATTGCAAAAATCTATTAGTTATCAAAACAAAGTACTACACGCATGCTCCTAGGGGGATAGATTGGTAGGAAAAGACCATCGCTCGTCCCCGACCGCCACTCATAAGGAAGACAATCAATAAATAAATCATGCTGCAACTTCATCACATAACGGTTCACCATACGTGCATGCTACGGGAATCATAAACTTCAACACAAGTATTTCTCAAATTCACAACTACTCAACTAGCATGACTCTAATATCACCATCTCCATATCTCAAAACAATCATCCAGTATTGAACTTCTCATAGTTTTCAATGCACTTTATATGAATTTTTTATTATATCCCTCTTGGATGCCTATCATATTCGGACTAAATTCATAACCAGAGAAAACTACCATGCTGTTCTAAAAGACTCTCAAAATAATATAAGTGAAGCATGAGAGTTCAACAATTTCTTCAAAATAAAACCACCACCATGCTCTAAAAAGATATAAGTGAAGCACTAGAGCAAATGACAAACTACTCCAAAAGATATAAGTGAAGATCAATGAGTAGTCAAATAATTATGCAACTATGTAAATACTCTCTAACATTTAATAATTTAAGACCTTGGTATTTTATTCAAATAGCAAGCAAAACAAAATAAAATAAAATGAAGCTCCAAGCAAAACACATATCATGTGGCGAATAAAATTATAGCTCCAAGTAAAGTTACCGATGAACGAAGACGAAAGAGGGGATGCCATCCGGGGCATCCCCAAGATTAGGATCTTGGTTGTCCTTGAATATTACCTTGGGGTGCCTTTGTCATCCCCAAGCTTAGGCTCTTTCCACTCCTTATTCCATAGTCGATCGAATCTTTACCCAAAACTTGAAAACTTCGCAACACAAAACTTAACAGAAAACTCGTAAGCTCTGTTAGTATAAGAAAATAAATCACCACTTAGGTATTGTTGTGAACTCATTATTTATTTATATTGGTGTAGTATCTACTGTATTCCAACTTCTCTATGGTTCATACCCTCCGATACTACTCATAGATTCATCAAAATAAGCAAACAACACATAGAAAAAAGAATCTGTCAAAGACAGAACAGTCTGCAGTAATCTGTATCAAACATATACTTATGGAACCCATAAAATTCTCAAATAAATTTGTGGACCTGAGGAATTTGTCTGTTAGTAATCTTCAAAAAGAACTAAACATCACTCTCTAATAAGAAATGGCAGCAAATCTCGTGAGCGCTAAAGTTTCTGTTTTTTACAGCATGATCGCAAAGACTTTCCCCAAGTCTTCCCAAAGGTTCTACTTGGCACAAACACTACTTAAAACACAAAACCACATCTAAACAGAGGATATATGAATTATTTATTACTAAACAGGAACAAAAATAAAATTGGGTTGCCTCCCAACAAGCGCTATCGTTTAACGCCCCTAGCTAGGCATGATGATTTCAATGATGCTCACATAAAAGACAAGAGTTGAAACATAAAGAGAGCATCATGAAGAATATGACTAGCACATTTAAGTCTAACCCACTTCCTATGCATACGTATTTTGTGAGAAAACAACTTATGGGAACAATAATCAACTAGCATAGGAAGGCAAAACAAGCATAACTTCAAAACTTTAAGCACATAGAGAGGAAACTTGATATTATTGCAACTCCTACAAGCATATATTCCTCCCTCATAATAATTTTCAGTAGCATCATGAATGAATTCAACAACATAACCATCACATAGAGCATTCTTATCATGATCTACTAGCATAGAAAATTTACTACTCTCCACATAAGCAAAATTCTTCTCATTCAGAATAGTGGGAGTATCATAAGAAACTCGAACACTATAAATTGTTTCCATATTAAAAGAGTAATGTTCAGAAAAGGGGTAATCATAATCATGACAAGTTTTATAAATATAATAATCATTACTTTTTATAGCATAAGTATCATCACAATAATCATCATAAGTAGCAATTTTTTCTCATCATAATCAACCTCTTCCAAGATAGTGGAATCATTACTAAATAAAGTCATGACCTCTCCAAATCCACTTCCATAATTATCACAATAAGATTCAACATCCTCCAAAATAGTGGGATCATTACTTCCTAAAGTTGACACTCTTCCAAACCCACTTTCATCAATATAATCATCATAAGTAGGAGGCATGCTATCATCATAATACATTTGCATATCAAAACTTGGGAGACTACAAATATGATCTTCATTAAACATAGCGTCCCCAAGCTTGGGACAAACATTAATTGCAGCAAATATATTTTCAAACTTGTCATTCTCATCAAACATAGCATCCCCAAGATTGGGCCTTTTCATATCATAAGCATAATCACTCTCATCATTAATAGTATGGATAGCACCAACAATATAACAATTATCATCATCACAATGAGTAATAGGAGCAACATCGTTTGGGAGGGATACATTTTTACCTTTGCTTCTCCGTCTTTTCTTTTTCTTCTTCACTTCATGTGTGGGTTTAATCCTCTTTTCGGAGCTCCTTATTAATGAGATTGGTTGAATATAAGGCTCCTCCTCGTTACCTGATTCATCATAAGAAATAATAGGAGGATATTGGGAAGCCTATTCCCTTTCATTAGTATTATCTTCATCCTCTATTTCTTTTCTTTTCTTTATGTAATTGGCAATATAAGGATTTTCAATGCAATTCACCGCACAATACATAAAATTTTCTTCTAGATCAATATCAAGGAATTTCTCAAGGTTATACTCTGGAATATGCTTAGTTATATGTTTCATTTCTTCATAACCCAAAAGCAAACTAAGTTCATTATGATGTGCAAGGGAAATCAAATCATCACAATTTTTGGACAAGATACGATCATGAAACAATTTGCATTTGAGATTTAAATGACCATGTTCATTGTAAAGTTCACATGTATGGTGAAGAAATTTTAAATTTTCAGCACAAACATCTAGCCTTTCTTGCAACCATTTAGTTTCCAAATACTTATACATCAACATCTTCAACTACAAGGCGACCACCTACGAGTGAGGGCGGAACTTCCATCTTCGGAAGCCCCTCAAGGAAGATGGCCGAGCACGGGAAACTCCCTTCGGACATGGAGACGAGCTATGAGGTACCACGTCATACGGGCCTCCTACAACAAGACGATGACAAGAAGGTCGAGTAAAGGCCATCCCATTCAACCACGGCGACGTGCACGAACCTCTTCAACAACATGAAGACGGCTCCCATATTGGACTCATACTCCGAGTCAAGTTACGAGACCGCACATGAGACCTTACCTTTGGTCTTAGAGGAGAGTGATGATGTGCCATCTTCAGCCTTCATCCACGGCTACGACTACGACATGATTGAGCATGGAGACATTTGCACCTACATCTCTCCGACACCCACATATGCCGAGATGCCCCAATTGCCATGTGAGGAGATCCACCACCACATGAGTGACTCCACCACATGTGACATTGAGAGCATTTCCTATGAGAGGATTAGTGTGACCACCACTAGCCCCACACTTGAGAGCATGCCACACATCCTATGTGAGGTTGAGAGCCATTTGAGTCACTCCACCAACCATATGAGTGAGAGCATCCAAGAGGGAGTGAGTGAGCCACAACACTTAGTGAGTGAGGTAGTTGACACAGCATGTGAGGTGATAGAGGCAAAGGTGTCCCGTCTTTCGATGAGATGGTGGATTTCGCTTTGGTGGAAGTCGACTTTGACGATCCGACTACGAACGTGCGAGGACGTCGCGCCTTAGCAATCGCTAAACCAACTCCGAGAGGTTATTGACCACGCCGGAGCACGATCAACCTGACCACGAGGGTCTGTTTCCTGCGAGCAAACGAAGAACAAGCAAGAAACTAAGATTGCAATCTGGATATTGCGAATATAAGATGAAAGCTTTATTGATCAAGGTGGGGTTCTGTGACGCCTTTGTCTGGTTGTTGAACACAAACGAAGTACGCGAAGTTGCAGCTATGGCGAACTTTTAATCTAAACAAAACCCAAAGTCTAAACGATGCCCTAAGGGCTGTATATATGGAGGAAGAGGGGGAGAATTTCGTGGCCCTTGGTGGAGGGGTCCGAAATCAACCCTATCTCTTGTTTCCCCACACATACGGACTCTAAAAATAGCCTATACTTATGTATTTCGAAATTACATGGGCCTGGCCCAATAATAAGGTGACGCAGCACCTAAAATAGCCTCGGGACGAAATTTATGAAGTGGCGTCTTGTATATTTCGTCCAAGGCTTCATGCACCCATTATGGTGGCTTCAAAGTCCTGAAATCATCACTTGTAACTCCGTTCTTGTTTCCCTTGCGCATGCCATCATCTCCATGCTTGTTCTTGCTCCAATGTTCATCCTTCTCCAAGCCAGGCCCTTCATTTGTAAGCAAAACAAATGTATCCAATTTAGGCAGCATCATATTCTCATGAACATTAGAATCATTACCAAGAAACGAAAGTACCTGGTAATTTAGTTGGCGTGCACGAGCTCTAGTAATTGGTCCAGTATGTATAGCAGCAGGGGCTGTGGGTGTAACAATTGTATTGATGTCCTCATCATCCTCCCCTTCTTGAAATGAAGTCGTCCTCGACGGAAGTTCATCTTCCTCACCCAAATAAGGCTTCAAATCTGCAATGTTAAAAGTGGGACTAACCCCAAAATCTGCAGGCAGCTCAAGTTTATATGCATTATCATTTATTTTCTCTAACACCTTAAAGGGACCATCAGCACGTGGCATTAACTTTGATTTGCGCAAATCAGGAAATCTATCCTTACGCAAATGTAACCAAACAAGATCTCCAGGTGCAAACACAACATGTTTTCTACCCTTATCTCCAGCAAGTTTATATTTAGCATTCATGCGCTCAATGTTTTCCTTAGTTAACTCATGCATTTTTAAAATCAATTCAGCACGTTGTTTAGCATCAAAATTAACCTTCTCCGAAGATGGAAGAGGCAACAAATCAATAGGTGCACGAGGTAGGAAACCATACACAACTTCAAAAGGGCACATCTTAGTAGTAGAATGCAATGAACGATTATAAGCAAATTCAATATGAGGCAAGCATTCCTCCCACATTTTCTTATTATTCTTCAAAACAGCCCTAAGCATAGTAGACAACGTTCTATTGACTACTTCAGTTTGTCCATCAGTTTGGGGGTGACAAGTAGTACTAAAAAGCAGTTTAGTCCCCAACTTAGCCCATAAACATCTCCAAAAGTGGCTAAGAAATTTAGTATCACGATCTGAAACAATAGTATTTGGCACACCATGCAAGCGAATAATTTCACGAAAGAACAAATCAGCAACATTAACAGCATCATCGCTTTTATGACATGGTATAAAGTGTGCCATTTTCGAGAATCTATCCACGACAACAAATATGCTATCCCTCCCCTTCTTTGTTCGAGGTAAACCTAAAACAAAGTCCATAGATATATCCTCCCAAGGAACACTAGGTACAGGCAAAGGCATATATAAACCATGAGGATTGAGTCGTGACTTAGCTTTTTGACATGTAGTGCATCGAGCAATAAAACGCTCAACATCCCGTCTCATCTTTGGCCAAAAGAAATGTGTAGCAAGTACGTCCTCCGTCTTCTTCACGCCAAAGTGTCCCATTAATCCTCCTCCATGCGCCTCCTGCAACAACAAAAGACGAACGGAGCTAGCTGGAATGCATAGCTTGTTAGCACGAAACACAAATCCATCGTTAACGACAAACTTGTTCCACATTCTTCCTTCTTTACAATTCTGCATTACATCTTTAAAATCAGCATCATGCACATATTGATCTTTGATGGTCTCCAAACCAAATATTTTGAAGTCAAGTTGTGAAAGCATAGTATAGCGACGAGACAATGCATCAGCAATAACATTTTCTTTTCCCTTCTTGTGTTTAATGACATAAGGGAAAGTCTCAATGAATTCAACCCATTTAGCATGTCTACGATTCAGTTTAGCTTGACTTTTAATATGTTTCAAAGATTCATGATCAGAATGTATAACAAATTCTTTGGGCCATAAATAATGTTGCCATGTTTCTAAAGTCCGAACAAGAGCATATAATTCTTTATCATAAGTAGAATAATTCAGACTAGGCCCACTCAATTTTTCAGAAAAGTATGCAACAGGTTTGCCATCTTGTAATAACACACCTCCTAATCCAATTCCACTAGCATCACATTCAAGCTCAAAAGTCTTATTAAAATCAGGAAGTTGGAGTAAAGGAGCATGTGTCAACTTATCTTTCAATACCGTGAAGGCTTCTTCCTGTGCGGTACCCCAAACAAAAGGCACATCCTTCTTCGTAAGCTCGTTGAGAGGTGCAGCAATGGTGCTGAAATCTCTCACAAAACGCCTATAGAATCCAGCGAGGCCAAGAAAACTCCTCACTTGTGTGACCGTTTTGGGCTGCGGCCAACTCTCAATAGCTTCAATCTTGGCTTTGTCAACTTCAATTCCCTGTGGAGTAACAACATAGCCAAGAAAAGATACTCGGTCGGTGCAAAAGGTGCACTTCCCAAGGTTACCAAACAAACGTGCATCACGTAGAGCAATAAAAACAGCACGTAAATGTTCCAAATGTTCTTCCAAAGATCTGCTATAAATCAGTATGTCATCAAAGTAAACTACCACAAATCGTCCAATGAAAGCACGTAAAACTTCGTTCATTAATCTCATGAAAGTACTAGGTGCATTAGTTAACCCAAAAGGCATGACTAACCACTCATATAATCCAAACTTAGTTTTAAATGCTGTTTTCCATTCATCTCCCAATTTCATACGAATTTGATGGTAGCCACTACGCAAATCAACTTTGGAGAATATTGAAGAGCCACTCAATTCATCAAGCATATCATCTAGCCTAGGAATAGGATGACGATAACGAATAGTAATATTATTAATGCCTCTACAATCAACACACATACGTGATGTACCATCCTTTTTCGGCACTAGAATAATAGGAACAGCACAAGGACTAAGGGATTCGCGTATATAACCTTTGTCGAGAAGCTCTTGTACTTGGCGCATAATCTCCTTCGTCTCCTCTGGATTGGTACGGTACGGTGCACGGTTTGGCAGTGAAGCACCGGGAATTAAGTCAATCTGATGCTCAATCCCTCGAATAGGCGGTAATCCCGGTGGCACGTCTTGTGGAAAGACGTCAGCGAACTCCTGCAAAATGTTAGTGACAGCAGGAGGCAAAGAGGAAGGCACGTCCTCGAATGAAAATAATGCCTCTTTGCACACAAAAGCATAGCAAACAGATTTGCTGAAATCTAGCTCATCAATATCAGATTTGGTGGCAAATAAACATGCACTTTTCAATTTAATTTCAGAAGCAACACTAGATGGTTTACTATTAGACTTCATTTGTTGCTCAAATTCTTTTGCCACAATCTGATTTTCACTCTTATTCGTCTCCCGTTTTGCTTTATTAGCTCTATTAATATCATCTTTCAAAATGGAATCAGGAGTCATAGGAAGCAAAGTAATATTTTTATCCTTATGAACAAGAGTATAGTGATTGTTTCTACCATGGTGTACAGAATTTTTATCAAATTGCCATGGTCTACCAAGTAATAAGGAACATGCTTGCATAGGTACCACATCACAATCAACATAATCAGCATATGTAGATATACTAAAATGCACACGAACAGTACGTGTTACCTTAACCTTGCCGCTGTTGTTGAACCATTGGATGTAGTAAGGATGTGGATGTGGTCTTGTGGTGAGAGAAAGCTTCTCGACCATCTCCATGCTAGCCAAGTTGTTGCAGCTCCCTCCGTCTATGATGACGCGCACAGAACGTTCCTTCACAACTCCCTTGGTATGGAACAAATTGTGCCTCTGATTTTGCTCAGCTTGTGTGATCTGCACACTCAAAACACGTTGAGCAACTAAACATTCATACCTGTCAGCGTCTTCAGGAGCCATGTATTGCGTCTCATTATCAGAATCATCTCCACCATGTTCTTCACGTGTAATAAGAGCCAAAGTCTCCTCATCATAGTCACTAGCGGACTCATATCCACCATCCGCGGTAGCAATCATCACACGCGGAGATTTGCATTCTCTCGCATAATGACCTCCTCCCTTACAACGACGACAAATAATATCACTTGTGTGCCCTGTTGATGCTATGGAAGAAGAAGAACGCTGTGTAGGCCCCGCAGGTGCGCTCTTGGCAGATAATGGTGGTTGTGCCTGTTTTCTTGTATCACGGCTGGAGGTGGCACCTGATGGAGGTGCTGGTGCAGTTGAAGTAGAAGATGCACGTGGTGTCCATGATGAAGGTCGGCCTGCAGAAAAGTTAGTTCGCCCCAATGCTTGTCGATCCTGCACTTCACGTTCAGCTTTACAAGCAAGATGGAATAAACGAGTGATATTAGTATACTCCTTATAGTCTAGAATGGTCTGAATCTCTCTATTTAATCCACCCAGAAAACGTGCAAGCATAGCTTCATTCTCCTCAACAATACCACATCTAATCATGCCAGTTTGTAATTCCTGATAATATTCTTCTACAGAATTTTTTCCTTGTCTTAAACGCTGCAATTTTTGAAGCAATTCACGTTGATAATATGGTGGAACCCAACGCGTACGCATAGCAGTTTTCAAAGCAGCCCAAGTAGTTGGAATAGGATATAATCTACAATGTTCAGACCACCATACACATGCAAAACTAGTGAAAGCACAAACAGCAGCAGCAACTCGTCTCTCCTCAGGATATTGTAAACATGTAAATCGTTGTTCAGTTTCTAACTCCCAAGTAAGATATATATCAGGAACATATCTACCCTCAAATGGTGGAATATTCAATTTCAGTTTAGGAATATGGACATCATCGCGTACCTGAGGTGGTGGTGCAGGCCTACCATTACGAATATATACCTGAGGTCGACCTGCTGGTGGTGGTACAGGTGGCTGCACGTAGTGTTGATTTTGATCAACCTCATCCTCATAATCTCCCACATAATCATCCTCCTCCGCATCAGCAGCAGGAGCCACAGAAGTATCAACAGCAGCACCAACAGTTTGGCCAAACGCAAGAGGAACACGGCTTGCTCGGCGGAGGTCTGCTTCGCGACGTGGAGGTAGTCGTTGTTGTTGTTGTTGGAGAGGTGCGTTAGGTACAGCGGGTGGTGGTGGTGGAAGACGCGCGAGCAATTCATTAAACTTGTTATCGAGCTTTGTTTCGAACGTCTTCTCAAGGCCAGTGATCTTCTCCATGGCCTCTTCAAAATTGTTCAGCACATCTTGCACCTGTTCAGTCATCATTTGCTGAAACTTATCATGAAGCTCCTTGTTCGATAAATTCTCCCAGTCAATCTCGTCGGCTTGTGATCCTGGCATGGTTAGCAGCAATAAAAACACACAAGAATATGATCCTACAGACTACGAACAAGTGGTGGTGGTGGGTGTCACAAATCCGTCAAGCAAATCTCAAATTCTTACCAGTTCTTACCCAGCAGCAGGCGGTGATCGGCAACCGTTGTAGTCAAAAACTCTCAAAGCTTGGATAGAGCAATTACCAGGGAGAGTCGAACACACGACGTAGATGTATGTGGAGCTGGGAAGGCTTATAGTATGGTAGCAAAAAGGGTCAGCAATAATCAATTCAGAGATGCAAAGTTGAATAAACGCTCAACGACGGTACTCTGCTGGTCCTAGGCTAGACTGTGCTAGAGACGCGAGCCTAGAACACTAACAAAATCACGGCGCGGCACGTAAACAAGGGAAAAGCACACTCTGGAATTTTTTTTTTTTTGCGCTCTTTTTGTTTTTTTTTGCGCTCTTTTTTTTTTTTTTTTTTGCGAAAAATCACTATAATGGCGAGTGTCTCAAAACTCTTCTTAGCTCAAACTGACAGGATGGGCACGAAATTTTTTTTTTTGACCAATTTTTTTTTTTTGACTGCCCGGACCCAAAAACTGGAAACGGGTCAAAAAAAACTTCCTATAATGGCACCTGTCTCAAAACACTCAGAAACACCTAAAAATAGGATAGCCAGAAATTTTTTCGAAAAATGCGTTTTCGAAAAATTTTGGGCCTAAACGGAGCGTGGCTACCCGACTCTTTTTTTTTTTTTTTTTTTCCGAAACCTACTCCGGCAAGGAAACACGAATCGGAATCTAGATTGATCCCGAAAACAAACCTAATAAGCAAGGAACTCGGATTGGTGGTGGATATATGGGGGTGGTATATGGCAGCGGTGGTAGTATATGGATATGGATCGGTGGTGGTATATGGACACGGATTGGTGGTGGTATATGGATACGGATTCGGAGCGGTGGTGGTAGATGGCAGGGGCGATGATGATGGTGCGGCGACGGCGTGACAACTTGTGAACAGAACTCGAAACTCTAAAAGACTAGACGCTAAGACCAGCAACTGAACACGACGATGCAACCGCAAATTCAACAAAGCAAATACAGAAAAGATTATGCAAGGCTCAGATTGGTTCGGATGGGATGAACTAACCCTAATTTTTTTTTTGGCTTTTTCGTGGACTATAGGTATGAAGAACAGACTCGATCTAAACTACGAAAAACTGTAAAATCTCACCGAGCAACCTGGAAATCTGATACCACTTGATAGAGGCAAAGGTGTCCCGTCTTTCGATGAGATGGTGGATTTCGCTTTGGTGGAAGTCGACTTTGACGATCCGACTACGAACGTGCGAGGACGTCGCGCCTTAGCAATCGCTAAACCAACTCCGAGAGGTTATTGACCACGCCGGAGCACGATCAACCTGACCACGAGGGTCTGTTTCCTGCGAGCAAACGAAGAACAAGCAAGAAACTAAGATTGCAATCTGGATATTGCGAATATAAGATGAAAGCTTTATTGATCAAGGTGGGGTTCTGTGACGCCTTTGTCTGGTCGTTGAACACAAACGAAGTACGCGAAGTTGCAGCTATGGCGAACTTTTAATCTAAACAAAACCCAAAGTCTAAACGATGCCCTAAGGGCTGTATATATGGAGGAAGAGGGGGAGAATTTCGTGGCCCTTGGTGGAGGGGTCCGAAATCAACCCTATCTCTTGTTTCCCCACACATACGGACTCTAAAAATAGCCTATACTTATGTATTTCGAAATTACATGGGCCTGGCCCAATAATAAGGTGACGCAGCACCTAAAATAGCCTCGGGACGAAATTTATGAAGTGGCGTCTTGTATATTTCGTCCAAGGCTTCATGCACCCATTATGGTGGCTTCAAAGTCCTGAAATCATCACTTGTAACTCCGTTCTTGTTTCCCTTGCGCATGCCATCATCTCCATGCTTGTTCTTGCTCCAATGTTCATCCTTCTCCAAGCCAGGCCCTTCATTTGTAAGCAAAACAAATGTATCCAATTTAGGCAGCATCATATTCTCATGAACATTAGAATCATTACCAAGAAACGAAAGTACCTGGTAATTTAGTTGGCGTGCACGAGCTCTAGTAATTGGTCCAGTATGTATAGCAGCAGGGGCTGTGGGTGTAACAATTGTATTGATGTCCTCATCATGAGGCCACTAGGATTTCTAACGACCTAACCTCTACTCCAATTGGGTTTTCTTCTTTGGTGCTAGGTCTCCTACATGACGACGTGCCTACCCTTGACATGTCCACACCTCCAATGGATACAATGATAGCCATGGTGGACGACGATGCACCCCCACATGGTTCCATCAAGATGAATATGACCACGACTCGGTATTCGACACCTCGCCTACAACACATGAGTGATGCTCCAAAGGTAACATAGGTGATGGTGCTTCTCTTGTCCCACTAGTGGACTATTTTGCGAATGATTGCTTGCATGATGTTGACACACCTATTACCATGCTTCATGCTAGTGCGAATTCTTCATGTCATAACTTGCCAATTCATGATGAATATGATGATGAGCATGTTGATTTGCCTAGTTGTGATGCTATGCTCCATAGGATATCTTGTGAAAATTCTATTGGTCACATCATGTTTGACAATTCATTAAACTTGTAATATGCTATGGGTGAGATCTCCCATACTGCATCATTTCAATCTCAACATAGTAACTATGCATGCCCCATTAAAATCAATTCCATTTGCACTTATGGCATAGATGACGAGATGATGGTCATTGGCTTTTGTTTTTCATGTGATGATATTGCCATGATTCCTTTACAAGATTTGCGCAATTCATCTACTATGCCATGCCATGATCACACAGAACCAAATATGATTTGTTTTGGATGTTGTCAATATTCTCCATGTGATGTTTCCATTAATTCTCATGAGGAGACCCCCATAGTTTCCTCATACATATTAGGAGATTTTGATGCATTATATAAATTGCATGATTCCCATAATTGCTTGCACCATATGCATTCCATGAATAACAATGCTCTACATATTTCTTATGGTGCATTACACTATTTGAGTTTCCATTATGCTATACATAACAACAAACCTATCATGATGGATGACATGTTTCTATATCACACATCTCATTTATTCAAGCATTGGATATTTTGTGCTAACCAACACAAGCACGTGCGCATCATGATGGATGATGTGTACATCTACCACACACACAATTTTCCCTTTGTCTATGTTCTGTGTAGGTATCACGTATACTCATCAACCTCTCAATCCCAAGAGTTGACGAAACGAGCTCTTGAGAGCAAAGATGACTTGGTATCCCGTGGACTATCCTTACCACCATTCTCTTCGCGCAACGACTACGCGCACTCTCTCACTTGGCTCTCACACGGCTATGGGCTATATACCGCTTGTCGCTTCATGCTCATTTTACCGTGTTCACTTTTGCATGCTATGCTTGCTTCTATGCCTTTGCCATGCAATTGTGACCCTTGCTTGCATCTACCCATGATTCACCATTATGCTTCTCCTATGTGTATTTGCAAGCTTGGTGGAGATCCTTGTTGCTATTGCCATGTTTATCATGTGCCTCATGCTATTGATCCTATTTTCCTCATATCCTCCTTTCATGCTTGTGCTATGTCATGTGAATTGTTCATACACACTATTTGTACACATGACATACTTGACATTATTCCTTCTAGTACGTTGCATCTTCGCACTAGTAGCTTGCTTGCCTTGATTCACATGATTGCTTGCTTTGTCGCATCACCCATGTTCCATTCTTACTTGCTTTCTCGGGTTGATGACGTATATGTTCATGCCTCTCACATGATATATTTTGTTCATTGTCGCTTGCCTCCAATTGTTGCATCTATGCTTATTGATCGTGGAGACTTGGACACTTTACTTGTGATGCATGCTTGCTTGATTGAGCCTATTGTATTTGGTTGTTCTCGCATCATCTCCATACTATGAAATGCTCCCTTGTACTTTCTTATGATGAGCATGATGCATCCACTTGTTGGGTATTTTACCACACGAATGATAGGTTTTGCATCTCCGCTAACCTCATTTGTTTTTCTGAGTGTTTGTCATGTTCTTTCATGTTGAAGGATTCACAATGCGATACCGTCATGACACAATTTGGTCATGTGAAGGCATACACGATGTGCAACACCAAGATTTGCGAGAATCTCCTAAAGGTGAACTCCTTCCCTTTGAGCCATCCTCAAATATGCATATTGGATGGGTCACTCTTTCATTGTTGTTTCCTTCTTGTTGTCTACATGGTACATCTCGTGAACGGAGGAGTAAAATTGAAGATTGGCTCTATGGACCTTCACATTGAGGAGCGCTCGTACTTATTGGAAGAACCTTCGAACCTCCACTCATGCCACGACATCGAGCATTGGTACACCAACACCTCCATATTTGTTGATTGTGCTCATACATGTCATGCTCATTGGTCATCTCACACACATGACAAATTTGCATCTTATGCATGGATTGACTTATATTATGATTGCCTTGTTGCATCTTGTATTCCCATGTCATCCATGATATATGAGCTTGTGATTTCCTTAGCAAATTTGTTGTGATTTTTCTTGATGGCATATTCATACATCATGATCATATTGCCCATCATCAATTGCATGATCACATACTCATCTTGAGCACCCATTGCCATATTCATGCTATTGATAAACCGTCTCTCTGTGACATCATTTTGCACTGTGGTTGCATTGATCATATTCACAACACATTTTTGTGCGCGATGAATGCTTTTGCTCCCATGAATGCTTTGCATACGATTCCATCTCTTTTGGATAAGCTTCATGCACCTTGTCATGATCAATCTTGTTGCATGGACTCATTCTTACATGATGGACACTTTGTGTGCTCTAACCATTGTATTTCCGAGTGTCGTTTGTGTTTTCTCTTTTTGCATGTATACCACTCCGGCGACACCTTGGAGTACTTGGATTGCGCCATGTTTTCAACTCCGTCCAACTACAAGTTCGTCCACAACAACCGTTTTGATGGTGATGCAGATCACGATCCGAGGTCAGATCTTTCCCAAGGGGGGGAGATGATGCGGAGCATCCCACGTCCATCCCCATGTGTTGGGAATATTACTACTAAATATAAACCAGCCATGAGGGGCCGGGTTATGCCCACGGTGAGTTTGTCATGTTTGAAGCCCATGAAGACAAGAACTATGGCGCTTTACAGAGGAGATCTAACATGAAGGCCCAGGGCCCGAAGGCGGACTAGGGCCCATAGACATAAACCGCCATATGATATGTAACTTATGTTGTAAGGCAAGGAAAAGTAGAAACCGAGCTGGGCATGTGTATGAGCCGGCCTCGGGATTTTGTAAACTGCTGGGCGTTAACTTGTGTATATAAAGGGACAACCCGGCGGCGGTTTAGGGACAACAAACAATAACTCGAGAGCCAGGAAAAGCGGATTCGCTCCCTGGTCATCGAAACCCTAGCAATTCCATCACAACTGGAGTAGGCTTTTACCTTCACCGTAAGGGGCCGAACCAATATAATTCCTCGCATCCCTTGTCCGCTTTAACCCCTTCAAGCTAACCCATCGCGATGGCTCCACGACTAAGTCCTTTCACGAGGACATATGCCGTGACAAAACCACGATAGTTGGCGCCCACCGTGGGGCTATCGCATGATGGTTTCGAGTTCTTGAAGGGCAGGTTCGAAGGACTCAAGTGATACGCTGTGGGCCAGATGACCAAGAGTCGTCACGGCAAGCTCTACACCGACGACGCAGGCTGCGGCCCCGAGGCCGGCTCGATTGAGTACGGGTACTGGGTCCCCTTTGGTGGAATACACATCTTCATTGGCAAGATCGGCGAATCGGGTCCTGAGCCGGACATCTGCACCGACATCATTGAGACGGCTCAGCGTGCAAAACCTACCCGAGTTCAGCCTGCCGTAAAGCGTGCCTTCATGGGAGTCATCCACGGGGTGGAATCTGAGGATAGATCGGTATCTGGTGGCGAAACCGCCGTCTACTCTGATGATGAGTCTTCAACCGGAGAGACCGAGTCGCTGTATCAGTTGCATGATGGCCGGATTAATGGTGGTTCCGATAGTGACAGTATTCCGAACCTCTCTGATCCGCCGAGCCAAGTTGCGATCTTCATGGATGGTACACAATCGGTGCAACATTCTTCTACCGCCGTAGCGGTGATTTCCGGTTCAGCAGCTGCAACACCAGCCGGGGCAGGGGGCTCTGCACCACCGCTGGCTCAGGCTTTGTCCAATTTATTCGACACTTTGGCAACATTGCTAGCAGCTAATGTTAATCCAGCAGATCAAGATCGGCATAACACAGAGATTGCAAAGGTGAGGGATGAGATAGCTCAAGCTAAGGTAGATCTGGCAATAGAGAACACCAGGATGGCCGCAGAGCAGGCCGAGTTAGAGGCACAGGCTTGTAGGCTTATGCTGGATCAAAGCGCATCAGTGGATGTCATGAGGAGAAGGTACCGGTCTCACCTGCCTCCGGTTTACGAGGGAAGGAATCTCTTCAACACGCCAGGGGTAGGAACCAGCAACCAGCCATCGGTAAACCGAGTGGAGGCGCCTGGAACGGGGGCGCCGGTTCAGCCGCGCGCGACGGATCCGCCTCGTTAGAACAATGTCCCATCACAGCACGTCTCAACGCCTCCGGGTCATTAATCTAATCCGTTGGATAACATCGTCGCTGCCGCTTAACGATTGGCAGCTCTCCCGATCGAGGGCGAGTCTCCAGTAGCAGTTGAAACACGACGGGCTAGAGAGCTCCACACTACAAGAAATATGTCAACTAGTGACCTTCTGTCAGTGACCTTGGAAGAATTGGTCATAAATTTATGACCATTTTAGACCAATAGGTCAAAAGCTGTTGGAGGGGCTCCAAACCCTAACCTATAACGACCATTCTGGTCAGAAAGGTCCTAATGTCATTAGAGGAAATGGTCGTAAAGCGGGAAGCACTATCCACTGCCTCACGCCTAGCTGATAACGACTAATATAACATGGTCACTACACTTGAGTTTGAATGAATTAGGGTGATTAGGAAGCCACCTCAGCAACCTCGCTTATGTGTCAATGTCTAGGTGTCATTTTTACTTAAATGTTAATATTCAACAACAGATGGGGCACACACTGACATGCAGGACCCATTTGACAGGTGGGGCCGAGCGCTTAATTCTCCCAAAAAAGAGGCGGGAGGCGGGACTCGAACCCACAACCTCGCGCTTGCTTCGCTCACTTGCTACCACTGGGCTAGAGAGGGACAGTTGCTTAGGTATGGGAATTTATCTATACATTATATAAAACTACGGCTCTCTCGTATCATTGACAAGTGGGACGTTCCGACCAGGTGGCATCGAATAGAGCAATAATTAGCAACACTGACAGGTGGGACTCATTTGACAGGTGGGTGAGCCACTGACAGGTGGGTGAGCGAGCGTTTAATTCGCTGAAAAATGTGCGCTAGCGGGGACTCGAACCCACGACCTGCCGCTCATTTGCTCGTTCGGTACCGCTGGGCTAGAGAGGGATTGTTGCTAATGTGTGGGTAGTTTTCTATATACTATACAAAACCACGGCTCTCTCGTGTCAGTGACAAGTCGGGCCTTCCGACCAGGTGGCGGCGGGTGGCATCGAACAGAGCAACACTTAGCGTTTTTCTAGGTCTTCCGACCAGGTGGCGGCGGGCGGCGGCGGAAGCAACCAGCAGGGGTCGCTCGGACAAGGGCGGGGCCGGTGGGCGGCGGGCGGCGGCCGGCGGGCGGGGCTGAAGCAACCAGTAGGGGCTGCTCGCCTTGCCCACGACCTCGCTGCAGGTGACCTCGCCCACGGCCTCGCGGCAGAAGCAACCAGTAGGGGCGGAGGGGGGCGGGGCCGGCAGTTGAGGTAACCAGCAGGGGCGGGGGTGGAGGCGGGGGTGGAGGCGGGGGTGGAGGCGGGGCTGGCTGCCGAAGTGACCAGCAGGGGCGTGGGCAACCTGCAGTGGTGGGGGCGGGCGTAGGAACGACGCCCACGCAAGGAGAGGCTCGCCGAGCATGGGGGACTCGCCGCCGCCGAGCATGGGGGACTCGCCGCCGCCACAAGCAGACCTCACCCACGTATGCACTCCTCTCCTCCCACCTCTCCTCTCCCTTTCTCCTCTCTATTGATGTCATTGATTTGATGTAGATCTGTTACGAGAATCTCCACACACACACACACATTGATTTGATGTAGGTTTGTTGTAATCTTGGAAAAATCTCCACACACACACACACTGATTTGATGAATTTGCTAGAAATTGTGAAGAGAATTTCTGTTGATGAAATTTTTAGGAGAATTGTTGTTGATGAAATTGTTAAGAATTCTTTTTTAATTTAGTCAATTCATAGTGGTAAATTATGTTGTCATCTATCAATAGAACAGAGCTCTCTGTTCTATTTTGTCCAAGAGTAAATTGCGTTGATGAAATTGATGTTTTTCTTTCCCTGAAATAGGATCCTGAAATTGATGTTGCTCTCTATTCTAAATTCCTGATTCATTTTGTCCATGAGTAAATAATGAATGCTGAGTAAATAGGATCCTTATCCATTTGACTGATTCATGCCATGAGTAAATATTGAATGCTGATTTATTTTGTCCACCAAGTTGGACTAAAGTAGTGAGAAATTGGAAATAGTTGAATGGTGTGGTTAGGCAGTTAGCATATAAAGTTGGGTGCCATTACTTCCATCCATTTTCATTAATTAATGTGGATGCACTTAAATTGATTTTCTAAGTTGCAACAATTTGTTGTCTTTGGCAGATGGACAGAAGCTGGATTAGAAAAGGAGTTAGAAAGTTTTCGAAAGAACATATGAAAGGAGTTGATGATTTCATGGCATTTGTTCGGGCAAATTTTGCCAACGATGCTCACATTGTTTGCCCATGCTGTGAATGCCTCAACCGTTTAAGAATGGATCAAGGAAGAGTGGAAGATCATCTGCTTCTTAATGGGATGTCCAACACATATGATAGATGGATATATCATGGAGAACCTTTAGACAGTCAACCTCAACATTTTGAAGCTGATACAAAGGCCCCTCATATGATGGGTGGTGGTGATGCTGGCATTGATTTCATGGAAAAGGTTTTGCAAGATAATACTGTTTTGGAGGAAGAGGATGGGCATGAAGATGATAGGATTCCTGACCTATTGAAGGATTTGTACGATGCTGAAGACGTGCTGATGGACAGAAGTCGTTGTCTGCTGAGGTGTTAGAGGAGGCGAAGCACGCAGCTCATGAAGGGGGTAAATTTTCAAGATTTACCTTCACCGTGAAGTTACTCCACATCAAGTCTTTCTACCGGATTAGCAATGCCGCATTCAACGCAATACTCCGTCTTTTGAGCTTGCAATTCCTTGATAGTTGTGTTCCCAGATCTTATGATGAAGCATTGAGCATAATCCGCAGGCTGGGGATAGGTTATGTGTCAATACATGTGTGCCCAAATAACTGTGTCTTGTTTCGAAAGGATTTAGCAAAGCATGACAACTCTCCAAAATGCAATGCCTCTAGGTGGAAATATGCTGATGGGAAGAAGTCAATACCGGAGAAGGTACTGAGGCACTTTCCCTTGATACCAAGGCTGCAGCGGATGTTCATCTCGAAGAAATCATCGCGTGAGGTACAGTGGCACAAGCTAAAGCGGCACCCTGTGGACAATGAGCTGAGCCATCCAGCGGACGGAGAGGCATGGAAAGAGTTTGACCGTATACATTTAGATTTTGTTGCAGATCCAAGGAACATAAAACATGGCATTGCCACAGATGGGTTTAATCCGTTCGGGAACATGAGCACGTCTTATAGCACGTGGCCAGTTTTTGTGGTGCCGTACAACCTGCCACAATGGGCATGCATGGATCAGTCCAACTTCATGATGTCATTGCTTATCCCGGGTCCAAAGTCTCCAGGAAAGGTTGTTGATGTCTTTATGGAGCCCCTCGTAGAAGAACTGCTCCAGCTCTGGACTGGTGTGCCTACATACGATGCCTTGAGTCCGGAAGAAAAATTCAATCTACGTGCTGCAATCATATGGTCCATCCATGATTTCCCGGCTCTGCACACTCTGTCTAGGAGGATCACAGCGGGTTATCAGGCTTGTGTACATTGTGACAAAGACCCTTGCTCAAAGAGAATAAGGAGCAAGATCTGCTGATGAGGACATGACTACCTTGGATATGACCAAAAATATTGCATATATGCATATTTGTCAGGTGATTTCTAGTGCAAACTATTCAATAATCTATTTATGTTATCCAGAACAAAAATACTTCACACACTTTTGTGTTTTGTCTAATTGCAGGTGTATGGGACATTTGTACAATCCACATATGAAGATAAGGAAGAAAGAGATGTTTATTTGCTGTCCAAAAAGTTCTCTCACGTCACTTTTGGCCCAAGAGAAGATAGAGTCCAAGTCTCTCACGTTCTGGATTCAGATTTGGACTGCACAGACATACCTGACTCAAAACGCACACAAGTTTTTCATACGGACTCCGAATTGGGTGATTCTTTTTTTGTTGGAAACTAGATTTCGTGCACTTTCCAACCCAATTGGAATCACCTTCAAATTCGTCCGGAGCGTTGAGTTGTGGACGAAACAATCTGATGCTGCAGCAGAATCCGAGTCAAACTACAAGTCCAAAGGTGTTACATCACCTCCACTTGGGCCCATTGGCCTTGTACGACCTAGATTTAGTTTTAGGCTGCCTTGGGACGTCCTCCCAGCTACTTGGCCGCCACCCCTTGCTCCTATATAAGTAGATCCATCTAGTAGCTTTTCCTGGGGTTTTGTTTAGATTAAAAGTTCGCCATAGCTGCAACTTCGCGTACTTCGTTTGTGTTCAACGACCAGACAAAGGCGTCACAGAACCCCACCTTGATCAATAAAGCTTTCATCTTATATTCGCAATATCCAGATTGCAATCTCAGTTTCTTGCTTGTTCTTCGTTTGCTCGCAGGAAACAGACCCTCGTGGTCAGGTTGATCGTGCTCCGGCGTGGTCAATAACCTCTCGGAGTTGGTTTAGCGATTGCTAAGGCGCGACGTCCTCGCACGTTCGTAGTCGGATCGTCAAAGTCGACTTCCAACAAAGCGATATCCATCATCTCATCGAAAGACGGGACACCTTTGCCTCTATCAAGTGGTATCAGATTTCCAGGTTGCTCGGTGAGATTTTACAGTTTTTCGTCGTTTAGATCGAGTCTGTTCTTCATACCTACAGTCCACGAAAAAGCCACAAAAAAAAATTAGGGTTAGTTCATCATATCCGAACCAACCTTAGCCTTTGCATAATCTTTTTAGGGTTTTGCTTTGTTGAATTTGCGGTTGCATCGTCGTGTCTAGTTGCTGGTCTTAGAGTCTAGTCTTTTAGAGTTTCGAGTTCTGGTCATAAGTTGTCACGCCGCCGCCGCACCATCATCATCGCCCCTGCCATCTACCACCACCGCTCCGAATCCGTATCCATATACCACCACCAATCCGTGTCCATATACCACCACCGATCCATATCCATATACTACCACCGCTGCCATATACCACCACCATATATCCACCACCAATCCGAGTTCCTTGCTTATTAGGGTTGTTTTCGAGATCCATCTAGTTTCCGATTCGTGTTTCCTTGCCGGAGTAGGTTTCGGAAAAAAAAAAGATAGAGAAAAAAAAGAGAAAAAAGGAAAAAAAAGAAAAAGAGAGAGAAGAAAAAGAAAAAAAAGCGTGAGAAAAAAAAGAGATAAGAAAAAAAATTGGATCTATCTAGAATCAATCTCGTACCTGAATTCGGATTGGAATCTGTTTTGTGCACTGTTCAGTAAAACAGGTGTATCTTCCTCATATGAAGTCCGTTTTGGCTCCGTGAGTACTCAAATTGAAGCTAGCGACGAGCCACATGTAAATAGTTGCAGAAGCTTGTTCAATATTTGACACCTCAAAATCGTCTTCTAAATAGGTCTTTTTGCTCTCCGAAGTTCGTGAACACAACTTGTTCCAATTTTTCAGGCCAGTTTTAAAATTCTTTGACTCCTCATATCAATTCAGAATTGAGTGATTCTTTTTGCATTGGAAAGCTTGAGTTAGTAGCAAACTTTTCAAGAGGAAAGTTGAAGAGAGAGTTGTTATATATCCTGCTTGGCAGTTGTTTTTCATCATTATCTTCACTGCCGTTGTGATCTTCACTTATATCTTGATGTCAAGAGCTACTTAGTATCCTTCATTGGTGCTAGTTGTGCTACGCCGTGACCTTATTAGTGTTCTAGGCTCGCGTCTCTAGTCCGGTCTAGCCTAGGACCAGCACAGTACCGTCGTTGAGCGTTTATTCAACATTGCATCTTTGAATTGATTATTGCTAATCTTTTGCTACCATATATAGCCAACCCAGCTCCACATATTTCTACACCGTGTATACGTATGCTCCCCTGGCAATCGCTTTACTCAATATTCGGAGTTACTTGACACCGCTGGTTGCCGATCACCGCCTGCTGCATGGTAAGAACGTGTGATGAGGACATCAATACAATTGTTACACCCACAGCCCCTGCTGCTATACATACTGGACCAATTACTAGAGCTCGTGCACGCCAACTAAATTACCAGGTACTTTCGTTTCTTGGTAATGATTCTAATGTTCATGAGAATATGATGCTGCCTAAATTGGATACATTTGTTTTGCTTACAAATGAAGGGCCTAGCTTGGAGAAGGATGAACATTGGAGCAAGAACAAGCATGGAGATGATGGCATGCGCAAGGGAAACAAGAACGGAGTTACAAGTGATGATTTCAGGACTTTGAAGCCACCATAATGGGTGCATGAAGCCTTGGACGAAATATACAAGACGCCACTTCATAAATTTCGTCCCGAGGCTATTTTAGGTGCTGCGTCACCTTATTATTGGGCCAGGCCCATGTAATTTCGAAATACATAAGTATAGGCTATTTTTAGAGTCCGTATGTGTGGGGAAACAAGAGATAGGGTTGATTTCGGACCCCTCCACCAAGGGCCACGAAATTCTCCCCCTCTTCCTCCATATATACAGCCCTTAGGGCATCGTTTAGACTTTGGGTTTTGTTTAGATTAAAAGTTCGCCATAGCTGCAACTTCGCGTACTTCGTTTGTGTTCAACGACCAGACAAAGGCGTCACAGAACCCCACCTTGATCAATAAAGCTTTCATCTTATATTCGCAATATCCAGATTGCAATCTTAGTTTCTTGCTTGTTCTTCGTTTGCTCGCAGGAAACAGACCCTCGTGGTCAGGTTGATCGTGCTCCAGCGTGGTCAATAACCTCTCGGAGTTGGTTTAGCGATTGCTAAGGCGCGACGTCCTCGCACGTTCGTAGTCGGATCGTCAAAGTCGACTTCCACCAAAGCGAAATCCATCATCTCATCGAAAGACGGGACACCTTTGCCTCTATCAAGTGGTATCAGATTTCCAGGTTGCTCGGTGAGATTTTACAGTTTTTCGTAGTTTAGATCGAGTCTGTTCTTCATACCTATAGTCCACGAAAAAGCCAAAAAAAAATTAGGGTTAGTTCATCCCATCCGAACCAATCTGAGCCTTGCATAACCTTTTCTGTATTTGCTTTGTTGAATTTGCGGTTGCATCGTCGTGTTCAGTTGCTGGTCTTAGCGTCTAGTCTTTTAGAGTTTCGAGTTTTGTTCACAAGTTGTCACGCCGTCGCCGCACCATCATCATCGCCCCTGCCATCTACCACCACCGCTCCGAATCCGTATCCATATACCACCACCAATCCGTGTCCATATACCACCACCGATCCATATCCATATACTACCACCGCTGCCATCTACCACCACCATATATCCACCACCAATCCGAGTTCCTTGCTTATTAGGTTTGTTTTCGGGATCAATCTAGATTCTGATTCGTGTTTCCTTGCCGTAGTCGGGTAGCCACGCTCCGTTTAGGCCCAAAATTTTTCGAAAACGCATTTTTCGAAAAAATTTCTGGCTATCCTATTTTTAGGTGTTTCTGAGTGTTTTGAGACAGGTGCCATTATAGGAAGTTTTTTTTGACCCGTTTCCAGTTTTTGGGTCCGGGCAGTCAAAAAAAAAAAAATTGGTCAAAAAAATTTCGTGCCCATCCTGTCAGTTTGAGCTAAGAAGAGTTTTGAGACACTCGCCATTATAGTGATTTTTCGCAAAAAAAAAAAAAAAAAAAAGAGCGAAAAAAAAAAAGAGCGCAAAAAAAAAAAAAATTCCAGAGTGTGCTTTTCCCTTGTTTACGTGCCGCGCCGTGATTTTGTTAGTGTTCTAGGCTCGCGTCTCTAGCACAGTCTAGCCTAGGACCAGCACAGTACCGTCGTTGAGCGTTTATTCAACTTTGCATCTCTGAATTGATTATTGCTGACCCTTTTTGCTACCATACTATAAGCCTTCCCAGCTCCACATACATCTACGTCGTGTGTTCGACTCTCCCTGGTAATCGCTCTATCCAAGCTTTGAGAGTTTTTGACTACAACGGTTGCCGATCACCGCCTGCTGCTGGGTAAGAACTGGTAAGAATTTGAGATTTGCTTGACGGATTTGTGACACCCACCACCACCACTTGTTCGTAGTCTGTAGGATCATATTCTTGTGTGTTTCTATTGCTGCTAACCATGCCAGGATCACAAGCCGACGAGATTGACTGGGAGAATTTATCGAACAAGGAGCTTCATGATAAGTTTCAGCAAATGATGACTGAACAGGTGCAAGATGTGCTGAACAATTTTGAAGAGGCCATGGAGAAGATCACTGGCCTTGAGAAGACGTTCGAAACAAAGCTCGATAACAAGTTTAATGAATTGCTCGCGCGTCTTCCACCACCACCACCCGCTGTACCTAACGCACCTCTCCAACAACAACAACAACGACTACCTCCACGTCGCGAAGCAGACCTCCGCCGAGCAAGCCGTGTTCCTCTTGCGTTTGGCCAAACTGTTGGTGCTGCTGTTGATACTTCTGTGGCTCCTGCTGCTGATGCGGAGGAGGATGATTATGTGGGAGATTATGAGGATGAGGTTGATCAAAATCACCACTACGTGCAGCCACCTGTACCACCACCAGCAGGTCGACCTCAGGTATATATTCGTAATGGTAGGCCTGCACCACCACCTCAGGTACGCGATGATGTCCATATTCCTAAACTGAAATTGAATATTCCACCATTTGAGGGTAGATATGTTCCTGATATATATCTTACTTGGGAGTTAGAAACTGAACAACGATTTACATGTTTACAATATCCTGAGGAGAGACGAGTTGCTGCTGCTGTTTGTGCTTTCACTAGTTTTGCATGTGTATGGTGGTCTGAACATTGTAGATTATATCCTATTCCAACTACTTGGGCTGCTTTGAAAACTGCTATGCGTACGCGTTGGGTTCCACCATATTATCAACGTGAATTGCTTCAAAAATTGCAGCGTTTAAGACAAGGAAAAAATTCTGTAGAAGAATATTATCAGGAATTACAAACTGGCATGATTAGATGTGGTATTGTTGAGGAGAATGAAGCTATGCTTGCACGTTTTCTGGGTGGATTAAATAGAGAGATTCAGACCATTCTAGACTATAAGGAGTATACTAATATCACTCGTTTATTCCATCTTGCTTGTAAAGCTGAACGTGAAGTGCAGGATCGACAAGCATTGGGGCGAACTAACTTTTCTGCAGGCCGACCTTCATCATGGACACCACGTGCATCTTCTACTTCAACTGCACCAGCACCTCCATCAGGTGCCACCTCCAGCCGTGATACAAGAAAACAGGCACAACCACCATTATCTGCCAAGAGCGCACCTGCGGGGCCTACACAGCGTTCTTCTTCTTCCATAGCATCAACAGGGCACACAAGTGATATTATTTGTCGTCGTTGTAAGGGAGGAGGTCATTATGCGAGAGAATGCAAATCTCCGCGTGTGATGATTGCTACCGCGGATGGTGGATATGAGTCTGCTAGTGACTATGATGAGGAGACTTTGGCTCTTATTACACGTGAAGAACATGGTGGAGATGATTCTGATAATGAGACGCAATACATGGCTCCTGAAGACGCTGACAGGTATGAATGTTTAGTTGCTCAACGTGTTTTGAGTGTGCAGATCACACAAGCTGAGCAAAATCAGAGGCACAATTTGTTCCATACCAAGGGAGTTGTGAAGGAACGTTCTGTGCGCGTCATCATAGACGGAGGGAGCTGCAACAACTTGGCTAGCATGGAGATGGTCGAGAAGCTTTCTCTCACCACAAGACCACATCCACATCCTTACTACATCCAATGGTTCAACAACAGCGGCAAGGTTAAGGTAACACGTACTGTTCGTGTGCATTTTAGTATATCTACATATGCTGATTATGTTGATTGTGATGTGGTACCTATGCAAGCATGTTCCTTATTACTTGGTAGACCATGGCAATTTGATAAAAATTCTGTACACCATGGTAGAAACAATCACTATACTCTTGTTCATAAGGATAAAAATATTACTTTGCTTCCTATGACTCCTGATTCCATTTTGAAAGATGATATTAATAGAGCTAATAAAGCAAAACAGGAGACGAATAAGAGTGAAAATCAGATTGTGGCAAAAGAATTTGAGCAACAAATGAAGTCTAATAGTAAACCATCTAGTGTTGCTTCTGAAATTAAATTGAAAAGTGCATGTTTATTTGCCACCAAATCTGATATTGATGAACTAGATTTCAGCAAATCTGTTTGCTATGCTTTTGTGTGCAAAGAGGCATTATTTTCATTCGAGGACGTGCCTTCCTCTTTGCCTCCTGCTGTCACTAACATTTTGCAGGAGTTCGCTGACGTCTTTCCACAAGACGTGCCACCGGGATTACCGCCTATTCGAGGGATTGAGCATCAGATTGACTTAATTCCCGGTGCTTCACTGCCAAACCGTGCACCATACCGTACCAATCCAGAGGAGACGAAGGAGATTATGCGCCAAGTACAAGAGCTTCTCGACAAAGGTTATATACGCGAATCCCTTAGTCCTTGTGCTGTTCCTATTATTCTAGTGCCGAAAAAGGATGGTACATCACGTATGTGTGTTGATTGTAGAGGCATTAATAATATTACTATTCGTTATCGTCATCCTATTCCTAGGCTAGATGATATGCTTGATGAATTGAGTGGCTCTACAATATTCTCCAAAGTTGATTTGCGTAGTGGCTACCATCAAATTCGTATGAAATTGGGAGATGAATGGAAAACAGCATTTAAAACTAAGTTTGGATTATATGAGTGGTTAGTCATGCCTTTTGGGTTAACTAATGCACCTAGTACTTTCATGAGATTAATGAACGAAGTTTTACGTGCTTTCATTGGACGATTTGTGGTAGTTTACTTTGATGACATACTGATTTATAGCAGATCTTTGGAAGAACATTTGGAACATTTACGTGCTGTTTTTATTGCTCTACGTGATGCACGTTTGTTTGGTAACCTTGGGAAGTGCACCTTTTGCACCGACCGAGTATCTTTTCTTGGCTATGTTGTTACTCCACAGGGAATTGAAGTTGACAAAGCCAAGATTGAAGCTATTGAGAGTTGGCCGCAGCCCAAAACGGTCACACAAGTGAGGAGTTTTCTTGGCCTCGCTGGATTCTATAGGCGTTTTGTGAGAGATTTCAGCACCATTGCTGCACCTCTCAACGAGCTTACAAAGAAGGATGTGCCTTTTGTTTGGGGTACCGCACAGGAAGAAGCCTTCACGGTATTGAAAGATAAGTTGACACATGCTCCTTTACTCCAACTTCCTGATTTTAATAAGACTTTTGAGCTTGAATGTGATGCTAGTGGAATTGGATTAGGAGGTGTGTTATTACAAGATGGCAAACCTGTTGCATACTTTTCTGAAAAATTGAGTGGGCCTAGTCTGAATTATTCTACTTATGATAAAGAATTATATGCTCTTGTTCGGACTTTAGAAACATGGCAACATTATTTATGGCCCAAAGAATTTGTTATACATTCTGATCATGAATCTTTGAAACATATTAAAAGTCAAGCTAAACTGAATCGTAGACATGCTAAATGGGTTGAATTCATTGAGACTTTCCCTTATGTCATTAAACACAAGAAGGGAAAAGAAAATGTTATTGCTGATGCATTGTCTCGTCGCTATACTATGCTTTCACAACTTGACTTCAAAATATTTGGTTTGGAGACCATCAAAGATCAATATGTGCATGATGCTGATTTTAAAGATGTAATGCAGAATTGTAAAGAAGGAAGAATGTGGAACAAGTTTGTCGTTAACGATGGATTTGTGTTTCGTGCTAACAAGCTATGCATTCCAGCTAGCTCCGTTCGTCTTTTGTTGTTGCAGGAGGCGCATGGAGGAGGATTAATGGGACACTTTGGCGTGAAGAAGACGGAGGACGTACTTGCTACACATTTCTTTTGGCCGAAGATGAGACGGGATGTTGAGCGTTTTATTGCTCGATGCACTACATGTCAAAAAGCTAAGTCACGACTCAATCCTCATGGTTTATATATGCCTTTGCCTGTACCTAGTGTTCCTTGGGAGGATATATCTATGGACTTTGTTTTAGGTTTACCTCGAACAAAGAAGGGGAGGGATAGCATATTTGTTGTCGTGGATAGATTCTCGAAAATGGCACACTTTATACCATGTCATAAAAGCGATGATGCTGTTAATGTTGCTGATTTGTTCTTTCGTGAAATTATTCGCTTGCATGGTGTGCCAAATACTATTGTTTCAGATCGTGATACTAAATTTCTTAGCCACTTTTGGAGATGTTTATGGGCTAAGTTGGGGACTAAACTGCTTTTTAGTACTACTTGTCACCCCCAAACTGATGGACAAACTGAAGTAGTCAATAGAACGTTGTCTACTATGCTTAGGGCTGTTTTGAAGAATAATAAGAAAATGTGGGAGGAATGCTTGCCTCATATTGAATTTGCTTATAATCGTTCATTGCATTCTACTACTAAGATGTGCCCTTTTGAAGTTGTGTATGGTTTCCTACCTCGTGCACCTATTGATTTGTTGCCTCTTCCATCTTCGGAGAAGGTTAATTTTGATGCTAAACAACGTGCTGAATTGATTTTAAAAATGCATGAGTTAACTAAGGAAAACATTGAGCGCATGAATGCTAAATATAAACTTGCTGGAGATAAGGGTAGAAAACATGTTGTGTTTGCACCTGGAGATCTTGTTTGGTTACATTTGCGTAAGGATAGATTTCCTGATTTGCGCAAATCAAAGTTAATGCCACGTGCTGATGGTCCCTTTAAGGTGTTAGAGAAAATAAATGATAATGCATATAAACTTGAGCTGCCTGCAGATTTTGGGGTTAGTCCCACTTTTAACATTGCAGATTTGAAGCCTTATTTGGGTGAGGAAGATGAACATCCGTCGAGGACGACTTCATTTCAAGAAGGGGAGGATGATGAGGACATCAATACAATTGTTACACCCACAGCCCCTGCTGCTATACATACTGGACCAATTACTAGAGCTCGTGCACGCCAACTAAATTACCAGGTACTTTCGTTTCTTGGTAATGATTCTAATGTTCATGAGAATATGATGCTGCCTAAATTGGATACATTTGTTTTGCTTACAAATGAAGGGCCTGGCTTGGAGAAGGATGAACATTGGAGCAAGAACAAGCATGGAGATGATGGCATGCGCAAGGGAAACAAGAACGGAGTTACAAGTGATGATTTCAGGACTTTGAAGCCACCATAATGGGTGCATGAAGCCTTGGACGAAATATACAAGACGCCACTTCATAAATTTCGTCCCGAGGCTATTTTAGGTGCTGCGTCACCTTATTATTGGGCCAGGCCCATGTAATTTCGAAATACATAAGTATAGGCTATTTTTAGAGTCCGTATGTGTGGGGAAACAAGAGATAGGGTTGATTTCGGACCCCTCCACCAAGGGCCACGAAATTCTCCCCCTCTTCCTCCATATATACAGCCCTTAGGGCATCGTTTAGACTTTGGGTTTTGTTTAGATTAAAAGTTCGCCATAGCTGCAACTTCGCGTACTTCGTTTGTGTTCAACGACCAGACAAAGGCGTCACAGAACCCCACCTTGATCAATAAAGCTTTCATCTTATATTCGCAATATCCAGATTGCAATCTTAGTTTCTTGCTTGTTCTTCGTTTGCTCGCAGGAAACAGACCCTCGTGGTCAGGTTGATCGTGCTCCAGCGTGGTCAATAACCTCTCGGAGTTGGTTTAGCGATTGCTAAGGCGCGACGTCCTCGCACGTTCGTAGTCGGATCGTCAAAGTCGACTTCCACCAAAGCGAAATCCATCATCTCATCGAAAGACGGGACACCTTTGCCTCTATCAACGTGTAAGACATTGATATTTGCTTTACTGTGAGCGTTTTACCACCACATCCTAGTAGTTATAGGAACATTATTTTTGGGTTTTGTTTCTTGTTCTACTAATCATGACAGGATCCAGAGTCAATTCATGGGCTTCGTCGATCGCGGGAGACGTGCCACCACCTTTGCAAATACCACAACCGTCACGAGAGGTGCACAAATATCCAAATGCACATGATCAGGTTAATGTATCTATACCACCATTTAATGGCCGTTTTAAACCTGCTTTATATATTGAATGGGAGTTCGACATAAAAAATATATTTGCTTCCCATAATTTCGATGAACATAAAAAGGTTAAGGTTGCGGTTGGTTCTTTCACTGGTTATGCTTTGGTTTGGTGGAGTGAATATTGTCGGTTACACCCTGATTATATACCTACTACTTGGGATGATTTGAAACTTGCCATGCGACATACTTTCGTCCCTGCTTATTATACTCGTGACATGATTAAGAAGTTGCAACACTTAAAACAAGGTAGTGAAACTGTAACAAAATATTATGATGATTTACAAACTACCTTGTTGCATTCCTATTTAGAAGAAAGTGAAGATGATTTTATGGATAGATTTTGGGGAGGATTAAACCGTGATATTCAAGAGATACTAATTCATGAAGAGTGTTATCCTATGGACCATTTGTTTCATCTTGCTTGCAAAGCTGAACAGGAAATAAAACGACGTGTTGGCCACGAGGAGAACAAGCGCACGGTGCACATTCCAAGAGTTGATATGATTGTTCCTTCAACTACTAGGCATACTATGACAACCACATCCGTTGTTGTGAAGACTACATCACCTCCACCATGTGACACATCGCCCCCGAGAGTGGCTACATCATTTGAGTTGATCATAAGAGGTAATGACAAAGGTACTGATCTTCCATCTCTACATGAGAATGATGAATGCCTTGTCAATTTGAATGCACCATCTCATGAGCTACTCACTACTTTGATCACACCACCTATTTTAGAGGACTACGTTGATAATTTGACTTTGCCATGTGATCAAACAACTGAAATACCAACAATTTTGAGTGCACCCATTGAATTAACTATTGATGCAAAAGAACCAATGTTTAATCATTTTGATATGACCTCTAATCTTGGTGATGATTCTGTGTTGAATGACTTATTGCATGTTTGCTTATTTAAGCATGTTGTAGCATGTAAATTTGATGCAAGTAAGGTTTATTCACCAATGTTGGGATGGTTTAATGATGAGCATTGTCAATCTTTTGAAATGAATAAGAGCTTCACTTATATGTGCAAACTGAGTTGCAATATTTTCATGCCTTCTACTTCTTGTGCTAATTTTTTGGCTTTAGATTTTATGAACTATGCAAGTTACTCATCTATTCATGTGTCATATATGCAAAAATCAAGGGAAGTAAAAATGGATGACATATACATATACAACATGTACACCTTGTCTCTTTTGTTAGCCACATTTCAGATTAAGCAACGCCGAGGACGGCTTTATTTTCAAGAAGGGGAGGATGATGAGGACATGACTACCTTGGATATGACCAAAAATATTGCATATATGCATATTTGTCAGGTGATTTCTAGTGCAAACTATTCAATAATCTATTTATGTTATCCAGAACAAAAATACTTCACACACTTTTGTGTTTTGTCTAATTGCAGGTGTATGGGACATTTGTACAATCCACATATGAAGATAAGGAAGAAAGAGATGTTTATTTGCTGTCCAAAAATTTCTCTCACGTCACTTTTGGCCCAAGAGAAGATAGAGTCCAAGTCTCTCACGTTCTGGATTCAGATTCGGACTGCACAGACATACCTGACTCAAAACGCACACAAGTTTTTCATACGGACTCCGAATTGGGTGATTCTTTTTTTGTTGGAAACTAGATTTCGTGCACTTTCCAACCCAATTGGAATCACCTTCAAATTCGTCCGGAGCGTTGAGTTGTGGACGAAACAATCTGATGCTGCAGCAGAATCCGAGTCAAACTACAAGTCCAAAGGTGTTACATCACCTCCACTTGGGCCCATTGGCCTTGTACGACCTAGATTTAGTTTTAGGCTGCCTTGGGACGTCCTCCCAGCTACTTGGCCGCCACCCCTTGCTCCTATATAAGTAGATCCATCTAGTAGTTTTTCCTGGGGTTTTGTTTAGATTAAAAGTTCGCCATAGCTGCAACTTCGCGTACTTCGTTTGTGTTCAACGACCAGACAAAGGCGTCACAGAACCCCACCTTGATCAATAAAGCTTTCATCTTATATTCGCAATATCCAGATTGCAATCTCAGTTTCTTGCTTGTTCTTCGTTTGCTCGCAGGAAACAGACCCTCGTGGTCAGGTTGATCGTGCTCCGGCGTGGTCAATAACCTCTCGGAGTTGGTTTAGCGATTGCTAAGGCGCGACGTCCTCGCACGTTCGTAGTCGGATCGTCAAAGTCGACTTCCAACAAAGCGATATCCATCATCTCATCGAAAGACGGGACACCTTTGCCTCTATCATCTGCTATATTGGGCACCACTGCTTTCTTCCCCGAAACCATCGCTGGCGAAGAAGCAAAGATTTTAATGGTGAGAATGAAACCCGTGACAAGCCAGCTGAATTCACTAAAGAAGAGCTGGAGCAGCAACTTGAAAAGGTGAAAGATGTGAGACCGGGAAAGCTGGCAAAGAAAAGAAAGTGTGAGGAAGGTCAATGTTGGGACTAGAGGTCTTGTTTGTGGGACCTGCCATACTGGGCTGATCTGAAATTAAGGCATAATCTCGATGTAATGCACAATGAGAAAAACATATGCGAGAATCTGCTAGGGGCGTTTCTAAACATTGAAGGGAAGACAAAGGACATGGTTCATTCTAGGCTTGATGTGGAGGACATGTGCATAAGAGAAGATTTGCATCTACATCACAATGAAGATGAAGATTCATTTGAAATGCCATGAGCATCGTATACAATGAATAAAGAACAAAATCTTGCATTTTGTGAATTCCTAAGAGCGGTGAAATTTCCAGATGGTTATGCTGCTAACCTAGCAAAGTGTGTTACTTCTGATGGATTCAAGCTTTCAGTACTGAAAACCCATGATTGTCACATCCTCCTCCAAAGGATTTTACCGGCGGGCCTCCGAGGAATCATGGACAAGGATATATATGAAGCGGTTGCTGAGCTGGGAAATTTCTTTAGAGAACTGTGCTGCAAAACACTCAAGTTAACTGTCCTGGAAAGACTTGAAAAAGAAATCCCAATTATTCTTTGCAAGCTCGAGAAGATTTTCCCTCCAGCTTTCTTCACCATGATGGTCCATTTGGCGGTGCACTTACCAAAAGAGGCAATGCTTAGAGGCCCTGTGCAATACGGTTGGATGTACCCAATCGAAAGATGGTTGCTTACTTGTAAGCGTTAGGTGCGAAACACGGCAAGTCCTGAAGGTTCTATTGTTGAAGCATATGTCGTTGACGAGTGCTTGACTTTTTGCTCTAGATACTTTGGCGATGTGGAAACAAGATGGAACCGACCGGGTAGAAATAGAGAGCGGTCTGATTTGCAAAGTGGTGATGTCTCTATTTTCAACCATGGTGTGAACTTTCTTGGAGCCTCACAATACTTGGAGGCTGGTGATGAGTATGACAAGATGGTTTGGTTTGTGCTCAGCAATTGCGCCGAGGTTCTACCATATATCGAGTACATTATATCTTGTGCACTCATTATATATATTTTTTGCTTGGGTTGGCACCAGCCTAATGTTTTAATTCACATGTTTTGTTGGCATTGCAGGAAATGCAAGGAAGAGTTAAATTAGGAAGAAAGCAATATCCATGTTGATAAAAGGATTGCCAAGGGGTTTCCTAAGTGGTTTAAGAATCATGTGAGATCTTTAGCCACATGTTTTATGTTTTCTGTGTTATTCACCAATTGTTAAATACCATTGTTTGCTAAATGGTTTATTTGTGCAGATTGGAAAGTTGCATGAGGAGAAGAAGGTCAGTGATGATCTATTTTCTTTGGCATGCTTACCGGATAAGCGAGTGAGAGTGTATTCAGCATGCATTGCTGACGGTGTCCGGTACCACACCGTTGACCGCGAGGAAAAAAGGAAGACACAGAATAGTGGAATCGTCACTGAGGGGTCACATGATCGTGAGATCATTGACTTGTATGGTCAGTTGAGAAGCATCATAGAGCTGCAGTACAACTCTAGTGGAGGCATCCATCACTGGGTTGTCTTATTTCGCTGTGACTGGTTTGAGCTTGGTAGCAAGAAGAAGAGAGACTCTTTTGTCAAATATGATGGCCACTTCAAAAGCATCAACACTGCAAGGTGCTGGTATAAGAGTGATCCCTTTATTCTAACAACACAAGCAACAATGGTGTTTTATCTGCCAGACACTCTTTTGCACGGAAAATGGCGAGTTGTGCAAAACTTTGAGCACAGACACTTGTGGAGTGTGGCTGAAACAGAAGTGGAAAAGGGTCCTGGTGATGGTGGACTAACATACCAAGATGATGACTCTACGGAAGTTCCGTTGCAAGCTGATGATGACTCTATGGAAGTTCCGATGCAAAGCAGAGGGCGAAGGGACCGGGAACGTGTGATTGTTGGTGCTGCAACAGTTGAAGGCATCAAGAAAAGAAGAAAGGTGGTAGCGGATGGACATGAGAGCGAGGATGAGGAAAACCGGACTGATCATACTTTGCTGCAATATTGTAGTGATGATGAGGAAAACAGGAGTGGGCATAGAGTTCCTTGTTTTCGTATCGACGATGATGAGTAGTGAATGGACATGAAGGTAAATTTGGTCTCCTTGGTGATCCTTCTAACTCTCTGTAGTTTTCCTTCTTGTGCGTATGCATGGTGATCCCGATGTACTACAATTATCTCCAGGTAGCAAAATGCTTGAAGATGTGATGCTATGATGTGATGTGAGAAGATACTGATGTAGTTTTTGGTTGTGTTGTGATGCTATTTTTGGTGAACTGAAGATGCACACGCTGTAGCAGATGCTGTTTTCGGTTGTGATGTGATGTTGTTTTGATGGCATGGAGCTGATGACAAAATGAAGTTGTGTTCTGATGGCATGGAGCTGTTGTGCTCAGAATGTTGTCAAAATGTTGTCTTGTAATGCAAAAGATTGCAAAATGATCGTACAGAAGATTTTTTGAACATCTTTAGTTCAAGTTTTGGTGATCATTTAGTTCAAGTTTTGGTCAGATCATACAGAATGTTGTCTAGTAGTTTTTGTGATCATTTAGTAGTTTTTTTGAACTGAAGATGCTATTTTAACTGAATTTTGCTTCAACTGAACCCATTTCATTGTGAGCAAAAAAATATGCGCCAGCGGGGACTCGAACCCACGACCGTGCGCTTGTTTCACTATGTTTCTACCACTGGGCTAGGACAAGACTATTAGTCTTCCACTCTATGCCAACCCTTTTGAATATATCAAACTAGTCAAGTATCAAGCACACACCTCACTGACAAGTGGGCCACTCGACCCACTCGCTGACAAGTGGGCCATTTTGCTATTGTACCCAACCTACCAAAAATATGCGCATGGCCAAAAAATATGCGCGCGGGGGGGCTCGAACCCACGACCGTGCGCTTAGTTCACTTGGTTTCTACCACTGGGCTTGGAAGAGGTTGTTGGTTTTGTACTCTATGCCCTTTCCAATATATCAAACAACTCGCTGACAATTGGGCCCACTCCTCCTTCTATCCACTCTTTTCCCCACTCCCCCTCTCCACTCCTCCTCTCCACTCGACCCGCTCCTCCTCTCCGCCGCCACCGGCTTCTTCCTCTCCCACCGCCGCCGGCTCCTTCCTCTCTCTCTGTCGTCGACTCTCCGTCGCCGTGGTTATGAATCCGCTTCCTCTTCCTCTTCTTATCTACTGTTATGATAGATTAGGGTGATTCCATTGATTTTATTAGGGTTCTTGCCACCGGATTAGGGTTTGATTAGGATGTTTTTTAATACATTTTTTGTTTAGGGTGACGGTGACGCCTCCCCTTCTCCTCCCCGGCGACTCTGCTGGTCCGACGCCTCCCGCGCGGCTTGCCCTACGCTGCCGGCGCCCACTTCTTCTCGGACTTCGGTGTAGGTAAGCCATCCGCTTCATATCCTCTCTCCTTTCTCTTCTTCTCTAGGGTTTGAGAATCTAGGATTTGTTATGCATACTAGGCATCTATTGGTGGATTTAGGCATATTGTTCTTGGTGGATTTAGTATGCTCTGTTGGTGGATCTAGTGTGGTTGAATTGCTGTTTGATTACTATGCTGTTGCTGTTGGTAGTCACCTGACAGCAATTAACTATTACTGTGGGTGTAATTAACTAAATTATGTGGTAGATAGTGTGGTAGACATGCTGTTGTGTTGCTGTTAAATTATGTGGTTAATTAATTGAATTAACTGAATTCTGTTGCTGTTGAATTCTATGGTGAACATGTTGTTACTGTTGCCAGACTGCTGACAACAATTAACATGGCATGCATACAGCAATCATGTTGCTGTTGCTGTGTAATTAACTGAACGTAACTAATGAGGAGTGCTGACAGGAATTCTGTTGCTGTTGCTGTGTAATTAACTGAATGTAACTGATGTGGAGTGTTTCTTTTGTTACTAGTTGTGGTTATTCTTGTTGACAAGTCTTGTGCTGTAGTGGGATTCATGCATATGTAGGTGTAGTGACCTGCATGAATATGGGCAGAGTAGTAGCAGCAGTAGATGCCAACTTTTGATATGCATGCATGCATTCCTGCTTGTTTATATTCTTGTAACCTGAACATGCTCAAGTATGGAAACATTACATTCTTCTCCAGCTTAGTGGCCAAGAAACATTACATTTATGAGTGCACATGCTCAAGTCTGTTTGTCTGTTGATATTTTTGCCATCAGAAATATTGATGAGTGCTGTTGATGTTGATGTTCTTCTTCTACTCATTGCCCCTTTGCCAAGATAAAGTAGGAGCAAATTGAGGCCATTGCCATTTATAGTAGTATTCCAAATTGAGGCCCTGGCAAACACATGTAGTAATTATTCTACTGTTTTGAAGTGCTTGTTTCCTATTTCTGTCCAGTCCTGTTGTTTAATTTACAATGCTGCTTTTAAGAGAAGTGAGATGGCTGGCTTGGAAGGTTTCGAGTTCTTCGAGATTGTAATTGAGAAATCTTGCAGTAGGCAGGTATATTTATCATCACTCATTTCTTTATCATCACTCTGCTGTCTAGTGCTTGATTGCCACAATTAACCACTGCTTGACCCTCGCTGCAGAGGCTGCCTGACAAGTTTTCGAATATGCTCGCCGGTCGTGAGCCCCACAAAGTGAAGCTGAGGGAGTCCGGCAGCGGGCTTCACAGTCTATGGGACATGTTGGTGGTGTTCGATGGTGAAAGCCACATGTACCTAAGGCCCGGTTGGGAGCATTTTGCCCGCACCCATGAGCTGCAGCTCGGGTACTTGTCTTCCGCTACGACGGCGACGCCATGTTCACCGTGAAGATGTTCGACAACACCATGTGCCGCATGTACTACCAGCACGACGACGATGCCAGTAAGCTCTCTACCTCTCTTCTTCCTGTCCTTTTTGCTTCCTCTACCTGCACGACGACAACACCATGTTCACACTTTGTTGCGTTTGGCCAGGCAATGGGATCAGCAGCGGGGATGACGAGGAGCAGAGCGGGGATGACGAGGAGCAGCCTATTCTGGCTGACGATGAACATGCTATGATGGTGGCTGACGACGGCCCTGCTATGGTGGTGGAGGATGACGACCTTGCTATGGTGGTGGCGGACGATGACCTCGCGATGGTGGTGGCGGACGACGACCTTGCTATGGTGGTGGCGCCTACAATCCCATAGCTTGGCGACAGGACCATGCCAATTTTTGTAGAGGAGTACATCCGTGTTGGGATTCGCCTCTGAGCACATCAGGTTGATGAAGGAGAAGAAGGAGGAGTGAAGATGTTAAGAAAATGAAGTGGCAATGTTAAGCATGTTAGGTTTAAGCTTGTTAGTGTAATCTGAACATGTCAATGTTAAGTATGTCAGGTTTAATTTTGTGCATGCGCATGGATGTTGTATGACAGTGTCATCTAAACATGTCAAATTCTTAACAATGAATATTCAGTTTAGTAATTGATGGGAATTCAAATTTTTTATGCATGCTCATGGATGAAAGATAAAATTATGGGTTTTTGTGCATGCTCATGTATGAAACAATATAAGTTTCATTTTTTGAATGCTAAAAACATGACTCAAACCCTAGCCACAGACGACCGCCGTGACGAAATCCGCCGGTTTTTGAAAACACCATAAAAAAATCAGAAACCGTTTTTCATTTTTTTGAATGCTGAAGACATGTGTTTTTCGTGAAGCGGCTACAAGGAGGGTCACCCCAAACGGCGCCATTCCATGTCTATCTCAAAGTAGACCCTATTTTACGGACGGTCGCCAAAAAGCATGCATTTCCGACCCTCGTAGCTACTCCCGGCCATTCAGACCACCTTCGGCCGATTCAGCTGGAACCGGCTGGAATTTGAACTGCGGGTCCTCCATGGCTTGCCCGTTATTTTCACTAAAAATCATTTTTAGCTTCACAGGTAGGCATTTCATCACAGAATCGACAACAGATTGGCACGGCTCAAACCCTAGCCACGGACGGCCACCGCGAGGAAATCGGCCAGTTTTTGAAAACACCGTAAAAAATTAAAAAAAATCAAAAAAATGGGAGACCACCGCGTCATATCATCAAATGTGGCCTACCAACTAGCAAAAATACTAAACTTGCAATACGGATGTTTTCTTTAAAAAGTGTTCTAAAAAACGACCTACCATGAACGAAGATTCATGGCTTTCAAGCCAAACTAGTAATGATATGGCCGCATCCGATGAATAGTTTCTGATAATATGCCCAAATTTGGCGCATGTCACCGACTTGTGATGGCAAACAATGTTGCGAAAGCGAGGTTCCAACTTGTTTAACAAAAAACCATTTTTCATTTTTTGAATGCTGAAGACATGCTTTTTTCGTGAAGCGGCTACAAGGAGGGTCACCCCAAACGACACCATTCCATGTCTATCTCAAAGTAGACTCTATTTTACGGACGGTCACCAAAAAGCATGCATTTCTGACCCTCGTAGCTACTCCCGGCCATTCAGACCACCTTCGACCGATTCAGCTGGAACCGGCTGGAATTTGAACTGCGGGTCCTCCATGGCTTGCCTGTTATTTTCACTAAAAATCATTTTTAGCTTCATAGGTAGGCATTTCATCACAGAATCGACAACAGATTGGCACGGCAAACCCTAGCCACGGACGGCCGTCGCGACGAAATCGGCTGGTTTTTGAAAACACCGTAAAAAATTAAAAAAAATCAAAAAAAATGGGAGACCACCGCGTCACATCATCAAATGTGGCCTACCAACTAGCAAAAATACTAAACTTGCAATACGGATGTTTTCTTGAGCTACTCGGTATGATTTTAACCATGATTTCTACAAAGTTTACAAAGAAAACCTAATTTTTTCTGCCTCAAAACCTCTAAAAACTGGTGAAATTTTCCCTCCCACCCCACCAAAATTTCCTACCATTTCTCTCCCACTACCATGCGGGACTCACAACCCCTCTCCCACTAAACACGCGGGATCCCACTCCCCTCCCCTCCCACTCCCCAAAATTTCCTCATTCCATTCCCCTTCCCGACGAACCCTAGCTTCTCCCCACTCCCTCCCCTGCTCCGTGCCGCCCCGCCGCCCCACTCCCTCCCTTGCTCCACGCCACCCTGCCGCCCCACTCCCTCCCCTGCTCCACGCCACCCCGCCGCCCCACTCCGCGTCGCGCCGCCCTCCCTGACGACGAATCCCGTCCCCTCAATGGCTACATCGCCCGCATCATTGACGACGACGGTGGCTACATCGACTACATCGACGTCGACGGCGGCTACATCGACTACATCGACAACGGCGGCGGCTACATCGACGACGACCATCGCTGCATCATCAACATCATCCGCCCCTAGGTACTTCTCCATCTCCCCTCGATATTCTAGGGTTAGGGATATGATTGGTCGTTCGGTGGATCCATCTACCTTCCTCTGCTGGATCCATCTCCCCTCTGGTGGTTCGGTGGATCATGGGTTAGGATCTTCTAGGGTTAGGATGGGGAATTGGGGATGATCTTCGTCTGGTTCATGGGGTTAGGGTTAGGGTTCATGGGGTCAGGGTTAGGTTTCATGGGGTTCGTGGGGATGATCTCCCTCTGGTTCATGGCTAGAACATGATGGGCTTAGGGTTCTTGTTGCATGCCATTACAGCAGATGTTGTAGGGGTTTGCATGGTGATTCATATATCACTGTTGTACCAGCAGCCCATCCTGATTTTTCAAGTAGAAGACTTCTTTTATGTTGTGCCCATGGGGTTTGTAGCAGTGTTCTTCTTTTATGATATGTGCATGAAGCTTGTGTTCTTCTGTCCAGTGAACAAGAGAATGCTTAGTACGTATTGTGGTATTGGAATTCCTGGTGTGTTAAGGCAGTATGACTAGTTTTAATATATACTATATTGGTGCTAGATAATTTTGGATGTTTTAATATACAAGGTTGATTCTAATTGTCGAAATGTATGAATTTGTGTTCTTCTAGTCTGTAGCCATGTTTGGTGTGTAGAGGCAACATAATCAATAGTTGAGTACAGCTTTTATCTGCTTTTGTACTTCTCCAAGTATAGTTGTTTCATGCTTTACTAGTGGCAACATGATGATATACTCTTCTAAATTGCCTACATAAGCATGATTTCAAGGCCTACTATTATTGTTAACACTGCTTGCTTCTTTATTCATCAACTGTTGGGCAATCAGTTGCTCTGAATGCATAAGCTTGCCTCCATTAGGGAAAACAATTGAGTAATTCATTTGCTTATAGATGATTGCATGTACATGGATAAAATTGCAAGTTAAAACATAAAAGTAATTATTGTAAATAGTTGTTTTTGCTAATCCACATTACTGAAGTATAATTTGTGTGTACTGTATTTGTATCCAACTATATATAATTGTAATACATGTGAGTTCTATTCTTGTCTCTGGTACCACAACCTTAATTCACTTAGCTTGATGTAGTTTGCTTCACATATATTACTGCTAATGCATTGCTTCACATATATAGTTTGCTTCAATTCAGTTGCTTGCTAGCATAGATAGGGTTAGCGTTTGCATCGGCAGTACTACTAGTACTTTGCTTGCTTGTTGTGTACTTTATATGAGGCACTAGCAAGATTCCTTGATGTACATTACTACCTCCTGCTTGATGTAGTGAAGATATTAAGAGATGCTTCTTATCTTTCCAGTGTACATGCATGCTTGTTTAGTGCACTTACATGTTTGCTTAATTAATAACACTAGATCACTGTATTATTGATCCATCAAGTTTGTTTCACATGTATTACATGTATGTGCATGATGGTCCAAATGCTTTCCTTTATTGATACAAGTGCATCATTTTACTTTATCCCTGTTGTATCTGATTGTTGTTTATTCTATTTTGCAAGCACCACCTCAAGATCATCCATGGCAAGGATGACAAGGTCAAACATGAGGCCAACCGTTGGTATGCAACTTGCTCCTTGTGGTTATACTGTCAGTTTCACAAAATCTGTGTCTTAATATGCTAAGTGAAATGCATTGCTGCAATCTGAATAAGCTGGCTTAATTGTGCCTGTGTGCTATTAGTCCTCCTTACCTGAATAACTAGTATTAAATGATAATAAAATTTCATAAGATATGTTTGGCTATCTGTCCATGCATTCCAAACATTCACCTAATAGTTACGTTTCCTTTATCATGCAAAGAAAAGCCTCTCACCGAGTACGAGATGGTTAGGGCTAGAAATATCATGAGGAACAATCGGATGTTCTAGTCCCTTGGCATCGGTGTAATAGCATCGATGATTAGGAAAACAAATGGTGTACAAGAAGGTAGAAGTGATGAGGTTCAATGATGAGGACATCAATACCATTGTTACACCCACAGCCCCTACTGTTACATATACTGGACCAATTACTAGAGCTCGCGCATGCCAATTAAATTACCAGGTACTTTCGTTTCTTGGTAATGATTCTAATGTTCATGAGATTATGATGCTGCCTAAATTGGATACATTTGTTTTGCTTACAAATGAAGGGCCTACTTGGAGAAGGATGAACATTGGAGCAAGAACACACATGGAGTTGATGGCATGCGCAAGGGGATCAAGAACGGAGTTACAAGTGATGATTTCAGGACTTTGAAGCCGCCATAAGGAGTGCATGAAGCCTTGGACGAAATATACAAGATGCCACTTCATAATATTCGTCCATAGGCTATTCTAGGTGCTGCGTCACCTTATTAATGGGCCAGGCCCATGTAATTTCGAAATACTTAAGTATAGGCTATTTTTAGAGTCCATATGTGTGGGGAAACAAGAGTTAGGGTTGGTTTCGGACCCCACCCTCAAGGGCCACGAAATTCCCCCTCTTCCTCCATATATACAGCCCTTAGGGTGTCGTTTAGACTTTGGGTTTGTTTATATTAAAAGTTCGCCATAGCTGCAACTTCGCGTACTTTGTTTGTGTCCAACGACCAGACCAAGACGTCACAGAACCCCACCTTGATCAATAAAGATTTCATCTTATATTCGCAATATCCCGATTGCAATCTCAGTTTCTTGCTTGTTCTTCGTTTGCTCGCAGGAAACAGACCCTCGTGGTCAGGTTGATCGTGCTCCGGCGTGGTCAATAACCCTCGGAAGTTGGTTTAGCGATTGCTAAGGCGCGACGTCTCGCACGTTCGTAGTCGGATTGTCAAGGTCGACTCCCACAGAAAATGATAGCCACCATCTCATCGAAACATCGGGACACCTTAGCCTCTATCAAGTGGTATCAGATTTCCAGGTTGCTCGGTGAGATTTTACAGTTTTTCGTAGATTAGATCGAGTCTGTTCTTCATACCTACAGTCCAAGAAAAAGCCAGAAAAAATTAGGGTTAGTTCATCATATCCAAACCAATCTCAGCCTTTGCATAATCTTTTTAGGGTTTTTGCTTTGTTGAATTTGCGGTTGCATCGTCGTGTCAAGTTGCTGGTCTTAGAGTCTAGTCTTTTAGAGTTTCGAGTTCTGGTCATAAGTTGTCACGCCGCCGCCGCACCATCATCATCGCCCATCTACCACTTTTGCTTATCCGCCACCGCTCTGAATCCATATCCATATACCACCACCAATCCGTATCCATATACCGCCACCAATCTGTATCCATATACCACCACCGCTACCATATACCACCACCGCTGCCATATACCACAACCATATATCCACCACCAATCCGAGTTCTTCTCATATTAGGTTTGTTCTTGAGATCAATCTAAATTCTGATTTGTGTTTCCTTGCCCGCATAGGTCTCGGAAAAAAGAGTCTGGAGACCCCCGGGCAGTTTTTAGGCCAAAATTTTCACGGGAAATTTTTTTCCCCTATCCTATTTTTAGGCTTTTCTGAGTCTTTTGAGCCACGTGCCATCATAGTGATTTTTTGTCGCACTTTTTCGTCGTCGCTGCCCTGATTTCCGAAAAAAGTGAGAAAAAAAATTCGTGCCCATCCTATCAGTTTGACGAGGGAAGAGTTTTGAGACACTCGCCATTATAATGATTTTTCGTAAAAAAAGAGCGGAGCGCAAAAAAAGACCGAAAAAAAGAGTTCCAGAGTGTGCTTTTCCCTTATTTACATACAGCGCCATGATTTTGTTAGTGTTCTAGGCTCGCGTCTCTAGCACGGTCTAGCCTAGGACCAGCACAGTACCGTCGTTGAGCGTTTACTCAACTTTGCATCTCTGAATTGATTATTGCTGACCCCTTTTGCTACCATACTATAAGCCTTCCCAGCTCCACATACATCTACGTCGTGCGTTTGACTCTCCCTGGAAATCGCTCTATCCATGCTTTTGAGAGTTTTGACTACAACGGTTGCCGATCACCTCCTGCTGCTGGGTAAGAACTGGTAAGAATTTGAGATTTGCTTGACAGATTTGTGACACCCGCCACCACCACCACTTGTTAGTAGTGATGAGGACATCAGTACAATTGTTACACCCACAGCCCCTGCTGCTATACATACTGGACCAATTACTAGAGCTCGTGCACGCCATCTAAATTACCAGGTACTTTCGTTTCTTGGTAATGATTCTAATGTTCATGAGAATATGATGCTGCCTAAATTGGATACATTTGTTTTGCTTACAAATGAAGGGCCTAGCTTGGAGAAGGATGAACATTGGAGCAAGAACAAGCATGGAGATGATGGCATGCGCAAGGGGAACAAGAACGGAGTTACAAGTGATGATTTCAGGACTTTGAAGCCACCATAATGGGTGCATGAAGCCTTGGACGAAATATACAAGATGCCACTTCATAAATTTCGTCCCGAGGCTATTTTAGGTGCTGCGTCACCTTATTATTGGGTCAGGCCCATGTAATTTCGAAATACATAAGTATAGGCTATTTTTAGAGTCGGTATGTGTGGGGAAACAAGAGATAGGGTTGATTTCGGACCCCTCCACCAAGGGCCACGAAATTCCCCCCTCTTCCTCCATATATACAGCCCTTAGGGCATCGTTTAGACTTTGGGTTTTGTTTAGATTAAAAGTTCGCCATAGCTGCAACTTCGCGTACTTCATTTGTGTTCAATGACCAGACAAAGGCGTCACAGAACCCCACCTTGATCAATAAAGCTTTCATCTTATATTCGCAATATCTAGATTGCAATCTCAGTTTCTTGCTTGTTCTTCGTTTGCTCGCAGGAAACAGACCCTCGTGGTCAGGTTGATCGTGCTCCGGCGTGGTCAATAACCTCTCGAAGTTGGTTTAGCGATTGCTAAGGCGCGACGTCCTCGCACGTTCGTAGTCGGATCGTCAAAGTCGACTGCCACCAAAGCGATATCCAACATCTCATCGAAAGATCGGGACCCTCACCTCTATCCACCATCTCCATGCTAGCCAAGTTGTTGCAGCTCCCTCCGTCTATTATGACGCGCACAGAACGTTCCTTCACAACTCCCTTGGTATGGAACAAATTGTGCCTCTGATTTTGCTCAGCTTGTGTGACCTGCACACTCAAAACACGTTGAGCAACTAAACATTCATACCTGTCAACGTCTTCAGGAGCCATGTATTGCGTCTCATGATCAGAATCATCTCCACCATGTTCTTCACGTGTAATAAGAGCCAATGTCTCCTCATCATAGTCACTAGCGGACTCATATCCACCATCCGCGGTAGCAATCATCACACGCGGAGATTTGCATTCCCTCGCATAATGACCTCCTCCCTTACAACGACGACAAATAATATCACTTGTGTGCCCTGTTGATGCCATGGAAGAAGAAGAACGCTGTGCAGGCCCCGCAGGTGCGCTCTTGGCAGATAATGGTGGTTGTTCCTGTTTTCTTGTATCACGACTGTAGGAGGCACCTGATTGAGGTGCTGGTGCAGTTGAAGTAGAAGATGCACGCGGCGTCCATGAGGAAGGTCGGCCTGCAGAAAAGTTAGTTCGCGCCAATGCTTGTCGATCCTGCACTTCACGTTCAGCTTTACAAGCAAGATGGAATAAACGAGTGATATTAGTATACTCCTTATAGTCTAGAATGGTCTGAATCTCTCTATTTAATCCACCCAGAAAACGTGCAAGCATAGCTTCATTCTCCTCAACAATACCAGATCGAATCATGCCAGTTTGTAATTCCTGATAATATTCTTCTACAGAATTTTTTCCTTGTCTTAAACGCTGCAATTTTTGAAGCAATTCACGTTGATAATATGGTGGAACCCAACGCGTACGCATAGCAGTTTTCAAAGCAGCCCAAGTAGTTGGAATAGGATATAATCTACAATGTTCAGACCACCATACACATGCAAAACTAGTGAAAGCACAAACAACAGCAGCAACTCGTCTCTCCTCAGGATATTGTAAACATGTAAATCGTTGTTCAGTTTCTAACTCCCAAGTAAGATATATATCAGGAACATATCTACCCTCAAATGGTGGAATATTCAATTTCAGTTTAGGAATATGGACATCATCTCGTACCTGAGGTGGTGGTGCAGGCCTACCATTACGAATATATACCTGAGGTCGACCTGCTGGTGGTGGTGCTGGTGGCTGCTCGTAGATCTGATTTTGATCAACCTCATCCTCATAATCGCCCGCATACTCATCATCCTCCTGGGTACCAGCAGGAGCAGTAGCAGGAGCCAAAGAAACACCAACAGCAGTAACAGTGGCACCAGAATTTTGTCCTGGCACAATAGGAACACGCTGTGCTCGTCCATACTGATTCGGAAGGGGGCGTAGTTGTTGTTGTTGCAGAGGTGCGACAGGTGCAGCCGGTGGTGGAAGACGCGCAAGCAGTTCATTAAATCTGTTATCGAGCTTTGTTTCGAACGTCTTCTCAAGGCCAGTGATCTTCTCCATGGCCTCTTCAAAATTGTTCAGCACATCTTGTACCTGTTCAGTCATCATTTGCTGAAACTTATCATGAAGCTCCTTGTTCGATAAGTTCTCCCAGTCAATCTCGTCGGCTTGTGATCCTGGCATGGTTAGCAGCAATAGAAACACACAAGAATATGATCCTACAGACTACTAAGAAGTGGTGGTGGTGTATCACAAATCCGTCAAGCAAATCTCAAATTCTTACCAGTTCTTACCCAGCAGCAGGCGGTGATCGGCAACCGTTGTAGTCAAAAACTCTCAAAGCTTGGATAGAGCGATTACCAGGGAGAGTCAAACACACGACGTAGATGTATGTGGAGCTGGGAAGGCTTATAGTATGGTAGCAAAAAGGGTCAGCAATAATCAATTCAAAGATGCAAAGTTGAATAAACGCTCAACGACGGTACTGTGCTGGTCCTAGGCTAGACTGTGCTAGAGACGCGAGCCTAGAACACCAACAAAATCACGGCGCGGCACGTAAACAAGGGAAAAGCACACTCTGAATTTTTTTTTCGCTCTTTTTTTTGCGCTCTTTTTTTTTGCGCTCCTTTTTTTTTGCGAAAAATCACTATAATGGCGAGTGTCTCAAAACTCTTCCTAGGTCAAACTGATAGGATGGGCACGGATTTTTTTTTTCAACCAATTTTTTTTTCGACTGCCCAGACCCAAAAACTGGAAACAGGTCAAAAAAAACTTCCTATAATGGCACCTGTCTCAAAACACTCAGAAACACCTAAAAATAGGATAGCCAGAAAATTTTTCGAAAAATGCGTTTTCGAAAAATTTTGGGCCTAAACGGAGCGTGGCTACACCTAATTTTTTTTTTCCGAAACCTACTCCGGCAAGGAAACACGAATCGGAATCTAGATGGATCTCGAAAACAAACCAAATATGCAAGGAACTCGGATTGGTGGTGGATATATGGTGGTGGTATATGGCAGCGGTGGTGGTAGCGGTGGTAGTATATGGATATGGATATGAATCGGTGGTGGTATATGAATCGGTGGTGGTATATGGATACGGATTCGGAGTGGTGGCGGATAAGCGGTGGTGGTAGATGGCAGGGGCGATGATGATGGTGCGGCGGCGGCGTGACAACTTATGACCAGAACTCGAAACTCTAAAAGACTAGACTCTAAGACCAGCAACTAGACACGACAATGCAACCGCAAATTCAACAAAGCAAAACCCTAAAAAGATTATGCAAAGGCTCAGATGGGTTCGGATATGATGAACTAACCCTAATTTTTTTGTGGCTTTTTCGTGGACTATAGGTATGAAGAACAGACTCGATCTAAACTACGAAAAACTGTAAAATCTCACCGAGCAACCTGGAAATCTGATACCACTTGATAGAGGCGAGGGTCCCGATCTTTCGATGAGATGTTGGATATCGCTTTGGTGGCAGTCGACTTTGACGATCCGACTACGAACGTGCGAGGACGTCGCGCCTTAGCAATCGCTAAACCAACTCTGAGAGGTTATTGACCACGCCGGAGCACGATCAACCTGACCACGAGGGTCTGTTTCCTGCGAGCAAACGAAGAACAAGCAAGAAACTGAGATTGCAATCTGGATATTGCGAATATAAGATGAAAGCTTTATTGATCAAGGTGGGGTTCTGTGACGCCTTTGTCTGGTCGTTGAACACAAACGAAGTACGCGAAGTTGCAGCTATGGCGAACTTTTAATCTAAACAAAACCCAAAGTCTAAACGATGCCCTAAGGGCTGTATATATGGAGGAAGAGGGGGGAATTTCGTGGCCCTTGGTGGAGGGGTCCGAAATCAACCCTATCTCTTGTTTCCCCACACATACGGACTCTAAAAATAGCCTATACTTATGTATTTCGAAATTACATGGGCCTGGCCCAATAATAAGGTGACGCAGCACGTAAAATAGCCTCGGGACGAAATTTATGAAGTGGCATCTTGTATATTTCGTCCAAGGCTTCATGCACCCATTATGGTGGCTTCAAAGTCCTGAAATCATCACTTGTAACTCCGTTCTTGTTCCCCTTGCGCATGCCATCATCTCCATGCTTGTTCTTGCTCCAATGTTCATCCTTCTCCAAGCTAGGCCCTTCATTTGTAAGCAAAACAAATGTATCCAATTTAGGCAGCATCATATTCTCATGAACATTAGAATCATTACCAAGAAACGAAAGTACCTGGTAATTTAGTTGGCGTGCACGAGCTCTAGTAATTGGTCCAGTATGTATAGCAGCAGGGGCTGTGGGTGTAACAATTGTACTGATGTCCTCATCAAGTAGTCTGTAGGATCATATTCTTGTGTGTTTCTATTGCTGCTAATCATGCCAGGATCACAAGCCGATGAGACTGACTGGGAGAACTTGACGAACAAGGAGCTTCATGATACGTTTCAGCAAATGATGAGTGGACAGGTGCAAGATGTGATAAACAGATTTGAAGAGGCCATGGAGAAGATAGATGGCATGGAGAAGACGTTTGAAACAAAGCTCGATAACAAGTTTGCTGAATTGCTTTCGCGTTTTCCACCACCACCACCGGCTGCTCCTGCCGCACCTCTGCAACAACAGCAACAACATCGACTACCTCCACGTCGGGAAACAGCCCTCCGCCGAGCGAGCCGTGTCCCTCTTCAGTCGGGCCAAACTGCTGGTGCTGCTGTTGATACTTCTGTGGCTCCTACTGCTGATGTGGAGGAGGATGATTATGTGGGAGATTATGAGGATGAGGTTGATCAAAATCAGAACTACGTGCCACCACCAGCACAGCAACCACCAGGTCGTCCACATGCAAATAATGGCAATGGTAGGGCTCACCCTCAGGTACGAGATCATGACCATCTCCCTAAACTAAAATTGAATATTCCACCATTTGAGGGTAGATATGTTCCTGGTATATATCTTACTTGGGAGTTAGAAACTGAACAACGATTTACATGTTTACAATATCCCGAGGAGAGACATGTTCCTGCTGCTGTTTGTGCGTTCACTAGTTTAGCATGTGTTTGGTGGTCTGAGCATTGTAGATTATATCCTATTCCGGCTACTTGGGCTGCTTTGAAAACTGCTATGCGTACTCGTTGGGTTCCACCATATTATCAACGTGAATTACTTCAAAAATTGCAGCGCTTAAGACAGGGAAAAAATTCTGTAGAAGAATATTATCAGGAATTACAAACTGGCATGATTAGATGTGGTATTGTTGAGGAGAATGAAGCTATGCTTGCACGTTTTATGGGTGGATTAAATAGAGAGATTCAGACGATTCTATAAGGAGTATACTAATATCACTCGTTTATTCCATCTTGCTTGTAAAGCTGAACGTGAAGTGCAGGATCGACAGACATTGGCGCGGACTAACTTTTCTACAGGTCGACCTTCATCATGGACACCACGTGCATCATCTACTTCCACACGTTCTGCTACACCGGCGCCTCCGTCGGCTGCCACCTCCAACCGTGATACAATAAAGTAGGCACAATCACCACTATCTGCCAAGAGCACACCTTCTGGGCCTGCAAAGAGCTCTTCTTCATCCATGGCATCAACTGGGCAAACACATGATATTATTTGTCGACGTTGCAAGGATGGAGGTCATTTTGCGAGAGAATGCCCATCTAAGCGTGTGATGATTGTTACTAAGGATGGTGGGTATGAGTCCGCTAGTGACTATGATGAGGAGACTTTGGCTCTTATTACACGTGAAGAACACGGTGGAGACGATTCTGATCATGAGACACAATACATGGCTCCTGAAGATGCTAACAGGTATGAATGTTTAGTTGCTCAACGTGTTTTGAGTGTGCAGGTTACACAAGCTGAGCAAAATCAGAGGCATAATTTGTTCCATACAAAGGGAGTTGTGAAGGAACGTTCTGTTCGCGTGATCATAGATGGAGGGAGCTGCAATAACTTGGCTAGCATGGAGATGGTGGAGAAGCTATCTCTCACCACAAGACCACATCCACATCCTTACTACATCCAATGGTTCAACAACAGCGGCAAGGTTAAGGTAACATGTACTGTTCGTGTGCATTTTAGTATCTCTACATATGCTGATTATGTTGATTGTGATGTGGTACCTATGCAAGCATGTTCCTTATTACTTGGTAGACCATGGCAATTTGATAAAAAATTTGTACACCATGGTAGAAACAATCAGTATACTCTTGTTCATAACGATAAAAATATTACTTTGCTTCCTATGACTCCTGATTCCATTTTGAAAGATGATATTAATAGAGCTAATAAAGCAAAACAGGAGACAAATAAGAGTGAAAATCAGATTGTGGCAAAAGAATTTGAGCACCAAATGAAGCCTAATAATAAACCATCTATTGTTGTTTCTGAAATTAAATTGAAAAGTGCATGTTTACTTGCCACAAAATCTGATATTGATGAGCTAGATTTTAGCAAATCTGTTTGCTATGCTTTTGTGTGCAAAGAGGCATTATTTTCATTCGAGGACGTGCCTTCCTCTTTGCCCCCTGCTGTCACTAACATTTTGCAGGAGTTCGCTAACGTCTTTCCACAAGACGTGCCACCGGGATTACCACCTATTCGAGGGATTGAGCATCAAATTGACTTAATTCCCGGTGCTTCGCTACCCAACCGTGCACCATACTGTACCAATCCAGAGGAGACGAAGGAGATTATGCGTCAAGTACAAGAACTGCTCGACAAAGGTTATATACGCGAATCCCTTAGTCCTTGTGTTGTTCCTATCATTTTAGTGCCGAAAATGGATGGTACGTCGCGTATGTGCGTTGATTGTAGAGGCATTAATAATATTACTATTCGTTATCGTCATCCTATTCCTAGGCTAGATGATATGCTTGATGAATTGAGTGGCTCTACAATATTCTCCAAAGTTGATTTGCGTAGTGGATACCATCAAATTCGTATGAAATTGGGTGATGAATGGAAAACAGCATTTAAAACTAAGTTTGGATTATATGAGTGGTTAGTCATGCCTTTTGGGTTAATTAATGCACCTAGTACTTTCATGAGGTTAATGAACGAAGTTTTACGTGCTTTCATTGGACGATTTGTGGTAGTTTACTTTGATGACATATTGATTTATAGCAAATCTTTGGAGGAACATTTGGAACATTTACATGCTGTTTTTATTGCTCTACGTGATGCACGTTTGTTTGGAAACCTTGGAAAGTGCACCTTTTGCACCGACCGAGTATCTTTTCTTGGCTATGTTGTTACTCCACAGGGAATTGAAGTTGATAAAGCCAAGATTGAAGCTATTGAGAGTTGGCCGCAGCCCAAAACGGTCACACAAGTGAGGAGTTTCCTTGGCCTCGCTGGTTTCTATAGGCGTTTTGTGAGAGATTTCAGCACCATTGCTGCACCTCTCAACGAGCTTACAAAGAAGGATGTGCCTTTTGTTTGGGGTACCGCACAGGAAGAAGCCTTCACGGTATTGAAAGATAAGTTGACACATGCTCCTTTACTCCAACTTCCTAAGCTTGAATGTGATGCTAGTGGAACTGGATTAGGAGGTGTGTTATTACAAGATGGAAAACCTGTTGCATACTTTTCTGAAAAATTGAGTGGGCCTAGTCTGAACTATTCTACTTATGATAAAGAATTGTATGCTCTTGTTCGGACCTTAGAAACATGGCAACATTATTTATGGCCCAAGGAATTTATTATACATTCTGATCATGAATCTTTGAAACACATTAAAAGTCAAGCAAAACTGAACCTTAGACGTGCTAAATGGGTTGAATTCATTGAGACTTTCCCTTATGTCATTAAACACAAGAAGGGTAAAGAAAGTGTTATTGCTGATGCCTTGTCTCATCGTTATACTATGCTTTCACAACTTGACTTTAAAATATTTGGTTTGGAGACCATCAAAGATCAATATGTTCATGATGCTGAATTTAAAGATGTATTGCAGAATTGTAAGGAAGGGAGAACTTGGAACAAGTTCGTTCTTAACGATGGATTTGTGTTTCGTGCTAACAAGCTATGCATTCCAGCTAGCTCTGTTCGTCTTTTGTTGTTGCAGGAGGCGCATGGAGGAGGATTAATGGGACACTTTGGCGTCAAGAAGATGGAGGATATACTTGCTACACATTTCTTTTGGCCAAAGATGAGACGGGATGTTGAGCGTTTTGTTGCTCGCTGCACTACATGTCAAAGAGCTAAGTCACGACTCAATCCTCGTGGTTTATATATGCCTTTGCCTGTACCTAGTGTTCCTTGGGAGGATATATCTATGGACTTTGTTTTAGGTTTACCTCGAACAAAGAAGGGGAGGGATAGCATATTTGTTGTCGTGGATAGGTTCTCGAAAATGGCACACTTTATACCATGTCATAAAAGCGATGATGCTGTTAATGTTGCTGATTTGTTCTTTCGTGAAATTATTCGCTTACATGGTGTGCCAAATACTATTGTTTCGGATCGTGATACTAAATTTCTTAGCCACTTTTGGAGATGTTTATGGGCTAAGTTGGGGACTAAGCTGCTTTTTAGTACTACTTGTCACCCCCAAACTGATGGACAAACTGAAGTAGTCAATAGAACATTGTCTACTATGCTTAGGGCTGTTTTGAAGAATAACAAGAAAATGTGGGAAGAATGCTTGCCTCATATTGAATTTGCTTATAATCGTTCATTGCATTCTACTACTAAGATGTGCCCTTTTGAAATTGTGTATGGTTTCCTACCTCGTGCACCTATTGATTTGTTGCCTCTTCCATCTTCAGAGAAGGTTAATTGTGATGCTAAAGAACGTTCTGAATTGATTTTAAAAATGCATGAGTTAACTAAGGAAAACATTGAGCGTATGAATGCTAAATATAAACTTGCTGGAGATAAGGGTAGAAAACATGTTGTGTTTGCGCCTGGAGATCTTGTTTGGTTACATTTGCGTAAAGATAGATTTCCTAATCTGCGCAAATCAAAGCTAATGCCACGTGCTGATGGTCCTTTGAAGGTGTTAGAGAAAATAAATGATAATGCATATAAACTTGAGCTACCTGTAGATTTTGGGGTTAGTCCCACTTTTAACATTGCAGATTTGAAGCCTTATTTGGGTGAGGATGATGCGCTTCTGTCGAGGACGACTTCATTTCAAGAACGGGAGGATGATGAGGACATCAATACCATTGTTACACCCACAGCCCCTACTGTTACATATACTGGACCAATTACTAGAGCTCGCGCACACCAATTAAATTACCAGGTACTTTCGTTTCTTGGTAATGATTCTAATGTTCATGAGATTATGATGCTGCCTAAATTGGATACATTTGTTTTGCTTACAAATGAAGGGCCTAGATTGGAGAAGGATGAACATTGGAGCAAGAACACGCATGGAGTTGATGGCATGCGCAAGGGGATCAAGAACGGAGTTACAAGTGATGATTTCAGGACTTTGAAGCCGCCATAAGGAGTGCATGAAGCCTTGGACGAAATATACAAGATGCCACTTCATAATATTCGTCCATAGGCTATTCTAGGTGCTGCGTCACCTTATTAATGGGCCAGGCCCATGTAATTTTGAAATACTTAAGTATAGGCTATTTTTAGAGTCCGTATGTGTGGGGAAACAAGAGTTAGGGTTGGTTTCGGACCCCACCCTCAAGGGCCACGAAATTCCCCCTCTTCCTCCATATATACAGCCCTTAGGGTGTCGTTTAGACTTTGGGTTTTGTTTAGATTAAAAGTTCGCCATAGCTGCAACTTCGCGTACTTCGTTTGTGTCCAACGACCAGACCAAGACGTCACAGAACCCCACCTTGATCAATAAAGCTTTCATCTTATATTCACAATATCCCGATTGCAATCTCAGTTTCTTGCTTGTTCTGCATTTGCTCGCAGGAAACAGACCCTCGTGGTCAGGTTGATCGTGCTCCGGCGTGGTCAATAACCCTCGGAAGTTGGTTTAGCGATTGCTAAGGCGCGACGTCTCGCACGTTCATAGTCGGATCGTCAAGGTCGACTCCCATAGAAAACGATAGCCACCATCTCATCGAAACATCGAGACACCTTAGCCTCTATCATTCAAGAAGGTATTGGAGTTATCAATGATGACCCAGAGTACAACCCTAAGGAGGACGAAGTTATTGATGGAGAGGAAGTGGATGATGTTGTAGTGAACAAGACTGTTAAGGTGCAAACTCTGTCTTGCTTGGAGGGTTGGGGTTCTTTTATGCTATGTTATTCCTTGTCCTCACATATTTCTCTTGTGATCTAATGCTTTTTTCCGTGCTATTTATACGAGGCACTGAAGGAATCTAGGACAAAGAGGCCTGGTGTTAAGAAGACGTTCAGTAAGAAGAAGAAGAGCTCAGAAACATCTACTGCAATGCCTCCAGGAAGGATGATGGCCCCAGCTCTAGGAAAAAAAAGAGGATCCTAGAACCTGATGAACCTGCCCTTGATAGAGTCACAAGGCAGAAAGCAAAGATGGCGACTGCGACAGACCATCAGGAAAGTCTGCTGTGCATGGACTCTGAGATCTCGGTGCAAATGGGTGATGAGTTGCCGCCCATGGATGAAGGAACCACTCTCAACATGGATGGAACTGGCACTGTCTGCCTAGATGAAGTAGCAACCATCTGCATTGATGAAGCAGGCACTGTCCACACAGACCTCAGCCCTGTTGCACGTTCTATTCACAGGAATGCTATCATCAATAAAGAGGAACAGCAGCTTGTGCTTCAATCAGGAAAGTTGACCTTTGCAATGCTATCTTTTACTAGTGCATTTTCCAAATGGAATGATCATGTATGCTTTTGTCGATTCCTGCATTTGTCGATTTCTATTCTAATTTATGAGTTCAATTTCATTTTCAGATGCAATGACTACCAAGACTAGACTTAGAAAGGGCAAAGGGCTAGAGAGGATCACCAAGTCGCTTGGTAGCAAGGTGCCTATCCAAATTGCCGAAGGGATGAAACGTCCAGAGAAGCCTCTGTAGGCAGCAAAGCTTGCTTCTGAGTGTGGACTCGTTGCAAGAAGCCATCTTCCGGTTCTTCCTCACTTCAAGCTATACAAGAAAAATGCTAGTCTATTGGAGAACTACATTGGGAAAGTTGTTGTAAGCTACTTGTTTCATAGTTAATGTGCTATCTATTTTCTATTAAACCTATGCATGATCACTAATATTGTTCCTACCTTGTTTGCTGTCTTGGTAGGCAAATTTTGAGATGAACACGGACTCGGAGACCATCAAGACCGCGTGCAAGGATATTCTGTAGAAAAATTCAAAGAACAGACGCCATCAGATCAAGAAGTATTTTGATACCATAGCCGCAAATAAAGTCAGCAATAAGTCTCTGGTGCCTGATCTGACGGATGGTGAATGGCAAGCTCTGGTGGAGATGTGGTCTACCCCAAGACACAAGGTTTGTCTCTGCTTTGTTTGATGCTTTATGTTCTGCACATGATATGCTAGTGCTAGATCATGCTGACAGTATGCTTTTTTGTAGGAAACCTGTGTGTCGAACAAGATGAATCGAGGAGAAGTTGTGTATAATCAGAGAACTGGTTCCACGCACTACACAACACACATTTTTGCCACTGTGAGAACTTTTCTCTAGAGACCTTACCGTTTGATCCTCATTGAATAACATTTCTGATTCTTGCTGAATAACATTTTGATATTTGTTGAAAAACATTTCAGAAAGAAGAGCGTAAGGGTGAGGAGCTGTCTGCGATTGACTTGTTTAAGGCCACCCACAACAGCAAGAAGCATGGGTTTTCGGAGCCAGTCAAGACTACTATAGTAAGTCACTACATGCTTTGCCCTGTTTGATTCACAGCCAGCTTTGATGATTTGATGCTGTTTGATTCGGAGCCAGTCAAGAACACACGCTATGTTCCATGCTTTGATGTTGTTTGATAGTTCAACAAAGATATCAGAACTTGCTGTAGCTATTTGTTGCATTTTTTATGATATGATGAAATTTAATCTGAATGTTAGTTTGATGATCGGCTCACTCGGGAAGCAATCTTATATAGAACCACCATTCTAGGCTTAACGAAGCGATCATATTGTTCCAATTGCATGTCTCCAGGTCACTAGTCATCATCTTCTTGTATAGATTCTGTGTGCTGGTTTGGTTACTTCAAATAATCCATTTGTGTGCTGGTTTGGTTTCTCTTGCTTGGTTTGGTTTGCAAACTGTGAAATAGATCTCCCACTAATGCCTATCATTTTCCTCCATATGCTAGCTTGAGATGGAAAAAATGAAGGACACGCCGGTACCAGAACATGAAGAGCCAAAGTCTGCTGTTGAAATTGTTGAAGAAGTGCTCAAGACCGATGTCAAGCAAAGCACATTCCTCAGGAATGTTGGGCTCCAGTCATCTAGGAACTCTGGCAAAGCAACTGCTGAAGTGGCTGCTCATGTTCGTGACCTTGAGCAGAAGCTGGAGAGGTCTGAGCTTCAAGCCGAAAGGATGCAAGAAGAATTGGCGGCAATCAAGATGAAGGCGGAAGAATTTGAAGCTGCACGCGACAAGGAACTTAATCTACTGCGCAAGAAGTCTCAAGAGTAGGAAGAGAAGTTAGCCCACTTGATGGCTCTCTTTGGAGCTAAGGCAGTTTGATGGCCGTGCAGTTTGAGCAGGTAGTTGCATTGCTGCCTTGTTTGATGGCTGTTTGATGGCTGTGAACCTCTTGTGCAGTTTGTCTTTGAGCATTTTGTTGCATTGCTTCCTGTGAAGTTATGTGAACCTGTGAAGTTATGTGATCTTATGAACCTGTGAAGTTATGTGAACCTGTGAAGTTATGATCTTGTGAACCTGTGTTTATTTTCTGTGAAGTTATGTGGATCACTTGTGCACCTGGGCCTTGCTGTTTGAACCTGGGCTTGTGGATCACTGATGCACATGGGCCTTTTTGTTTATAGTTATGCAAAATAAGAACCTGGGCTCTAAAAAGGCCGAGGCCCAAACAAGAATTAGACTAAAAAGGCCTGGGCCTAAAAAAAGAAATGACTGTAAAAAAATTATGAAAGGCTGCATAACAGAAAATAAAAAGGCCAAGGCCCAAATTCGAACTAGACTAAAAAGGCTGTGGCCCAAAACAATAGTGGACTATAAAAAAATTCATCAGAAAAAGGCTCCATTCCCAGAAAATAAAAGGCCAAATTATTGGGCCAGGCCCATGCAGATAAGCAAAATAAAGAGAAAAAAATTAAATGGGCTGAATTATTGGGCTTGGCCCATGTAGACGGCTAAAATGGACCGGGCTGATTCTATTTTACAACCTTTTCATTCGGTCGTAATTCTGCCAAGTCAGCTTGCCACGGTGGATCTGACGTGGTGTGGTCGATTGCTAGTGACCAAAATAATTGGTTGTTAAATCTACGACCTTTTTTGGTCGTAAACATCTACGACCATTCCAGAAGAAAGGTCACTAATGTCAGTTTACGACGTCTAGCTTTTGACATTATGTTTTTGGTCACAAAAAGGTCACAAATGGAAAACTGTGACCATTCAGTGACCAATAGTGGTGGTCACAAGTTGACATATTTCTTGTAGTGCCTTCAAACGGCTTTGACCCAACAGCAGGCTTATTTGCACAGTCGTGAGAGGATTCATTCCACCCCCCGCGCAAGTAGGAGCTACAGCAGGCATATTGATGAACCGGCTATATCAAGCAATGCACGAAACCGTAACCCACCGCGAGGGCATAACCCGGCGGGTGGCGGTGCTAATGCCCAGGATGTGGTGGATCACAGTCGGGCACGTCGAGAAGCCGAGTTAGCAGTGCAGTACACGGCTCGTCAGCTTACTCCGGTTCGTCCAACTACTTCGGTGGAACCAGGCATGGTTTTAAGTTCTTTGGGGGTGCCGTGTCTTACCCCGGCCCTACGTAACATGCGGCTACCCAAGGACTTCAATTGTCCTCGTAAGGTGCCCAATTACACTGCCGATTTACCCCCTGAGTCATGGGTTGAGAGCTATGAGATGGCGATGGAGATGCTGGACGTGGATGATGTGGTGCTAAGTACTTCACCATGATGTTGAAAGGAACAGCTCGCACTTGGTTAAAAAGTTTACTAGTTAACTCCATTGGGCCATGGGCCGAGTTAAAAAGCCGGCTTATCCAGAATTTCAAAGATATGTGCAAAGAGCCCATGTCAATTGTGGACTTAGCCGCCTGTATTCAAGAGGAAGGAGATTCTACAACCCATTGGGTGAAGCGGGTATCATCCATTCTGCATTCATCAGACCGCATCAATGCTGACATGGCAGTCTTAACATTGGAAGGCAATTGCTGGTTTACGCCTTTGAAGCTGAAGTTGGGAAGGCTCAAGCGTCACTGCAATGACATGTCCACGCTTATGGCAGCTCTGGTTAAGTATGCTGATTCAGATAGTACCAAGGACCCTGAGTCTGAGGATGAAAAGACAGGGAAGGGAAAGAAGAATGGCAGTGCCAAGGGGCAGCAGCATAACCCGACGGGTCATGGAAACAACGGTAAGCGCAAGGCAGATAACAACTTGGATTTTGTGGCTAACACCAACACCCAGCATAATGGTCAACGCCGTAAGGGTAAACCGCCCCAGCAAGGTAGAGGTTCAGGTCCCAACCTTAAACTCCTATTAAATGAGCCTTTCCCAAAGCATGGGTCGCGAGAGAGGCCAGCTATGCACCTTTGGAAGGATTGTTTCATCATGCGGGAGTTTAAAAATTCAGGTTCTTTCCAATACGACCAGGGACCGCCCGGCGGTTCAGGAGGCGGTTCTCATGGGCCGGGTTATGGCGGAGGCAGCTCCAGTTTAGGATTCCAAGGCAATCAAACCGGACATGGCAACCAAGGCAGTCAGGGTAACCAGGGCGGTTACAATCATCATGGGGGTCAGCAGTAGCAACAATCGGGTTATCAGAGTAATCCGAAACAGTTCAATAGTGGGCAGTATCATGTCTTCACCACTAGCCTATGTAAGCATGATCAGAAGCTAAATAGGAGGGCGGTAAATTCCGTTGAACCGGCGGTGCCCCGTTATCTGCGCTGTTCTAAACAGCCCATTTTGTGGAGTCGAGAGGATCATCCACCCCGGGTTGATAATCCGGGTCATCTAGCCTTAGTGGTGGCACCTCAGGTTGGGGGGGTATAAGTTCACCAAGGTACTCATGGATGGAGGGAGTAGTATCAATATCCTTTACTATGAAACCTTCCATTGCATGGGGTTGACAGATAAAAATCTTAAACCGTCGAACACCGTTTTTCAGGTGTGGTGCCTAGTAAATTGGCGTACCCAGTTCGTAAGATAGCTCTAGAGGTGACTTTTGGAGATGATCATGATTCAAGATCAGAAACATTGACTTTTGAAGTGGTAAAAATAAAGAGCCCATATCATGCCCTGTTTGGACGGTCGACTTATGCTAAGTTCATGGCAAGGCCCTGTTATGTTTATCTGCAGCTTAAGATGCTGGGTCATAAGGGGACAATCATAGTACATGGGAGCAGGAAGATTGCTTTGGAATGTGAAGAAGGTGATGCGGCTTATGCTGAGTCGGTTTGTGCAACGGAGGAGCTAAAGTTTTATAAGGACAATGTTGATCCGACAGATATGACTTCTCTCAAAAAGCCAACTACAGAGCATGATCCGGCATTGAAGTTTAAATCGACCGAGGAGACTAAGCTGGTTGACTTTGTTCCTGGTGATTCATCTAGGCAGTTCAGCATCAGTGCTAAACTGGATCCGAAATAGGAAAGCGCGCTCATCGAGTTCATCCGTGAGAACTGGGACATCTTTGCATGGAAACCTTTTGATATGCCAGGTGTACCGGGGGAAATCGCTGAGCACACTCTTAATATAGATCCCAAGTTTAAATTGGCCAGGCAGTTTCTCTGCCGCTTCAATGAAGAAAGGCGCAAGGCTATTGGTGAGGAGGTAGCCCGGCTTTTGGCAGCATGGTTTATTGTGGAGGTCTTTCACCCTGAGTGGCTAGCTAATCTAGTGCTGGTACTTAAGAAGAATGACACTTGGCATATGTGTGTGGACTACACAGATTTGAACAAAGCCTGTCCAGTTGATCCCTTTGCTCTCCCTCGTATTGATCAAATCATTGATGCTACGGCGGGTTGTGACCATTTGTGTTTTCTGGATGCTTATTCTGGTTATCATCAGATCAAAATGGCAGTTAAGGACCAGGAGAAGACAGCTTTCATAACTCCCTTTGGAGCCTTCTGCTATGTATCTATGCCTTTTGGGCTCAAGAGTGCCCAGGCGACTTATCAACATTGTGTATAGAATTGTCTTCATTAACTGATTGGGCGCAATGTTCATGCTTATGTGGATGATATTATGGTGAAGTCCAGAAAGGAGGAAACATTTATAGATGACTTGAAGGAGACTTTTGATAACCTCCGGGTTTATAAGATGATGCTTAATCCGACCAAATGTGTCTTTGGTGTACCGGCGGGCAAGCTCTTTGGTTTTCTGGTGTCTAACAGGGGCATTGAAGCTAATCCGGAGAAGATCACAACTATTATGTCTCTGGCTAAACCGGCGTGTATTAACGATGTGCAGTGGCTGGCAGGTCATATTGCAGCATTGGGTCGGTTTATCAGCCGTTTGGGAGAAAAGGCAATCCCTCTGTATCATATGATGAAGAAGACAGACCATTTCGTCTGGAGTGATGCTGCCAATGAAGCCTTTGAGAGCCTAAAGCAGCAGTTAGGTGAACCGCCTATCCTTGCTGCTCCTGTTGATAAAGAGCCTTTGTTGCTATATGTGGCTGCTAATGCCCGGGCTATTAGTGTGGCTATTGTTGTGGAGCGCAAGGAGGCCGGAAAGGAGTATCCGGTTCAACGGTCGGTTTATTACATCGGCGAGGTGCTTATTGAGTCCAAGCAGAGGTACCCACATTGGCAGAAGATGGTGTATGTGGTTTTCATGGCAAGCCGGAAGCTCAAGCATTATTTTCAGGGTCATCCTATCACGGTGGTCAGTTCTGCCCCCTTAGGGGATATCATCCAAAATAGAGAAGCAACTGGCCGGATTGCCAAATGGGCTATTGAGCATGGACCTCACGGGTTAAAATATATGCCTCGCAAAGCAATCAAGTCCCAAGCACTTGTGGACTTCATCAATGACTGGACAGAGTTGCAGGCACCAGAGGAAAAGCCAAATAACACTTATTGGACTATTCATTTTGATGGGTCCAGACAATTGGAGGGCTCGGGGGCTGGAGTCATATTAACTTCCCCACTAGGTGATAAGTTTTGTCATGTTCTCCGTTTAATGTTCCCTTGCACTAACAATGCAACTGAATATGAGGCCTTGCTCCATGGTCTTCGGATGGCTAAGGAGATGAATTTAAGCCGGGTTAAGTGCTTTGGTGACTCGGACCTGGTAGCTCAACAGGTGTCTGGCACTTGGGATTCCAAGGATCCACTCATGGCGGCGTATCGGCGAGAGGTAGACATAGTGGCTGGTCATTTCAAGGGTTATCAGGTTGACCATATAGACCAGCGAAAGAATGAAGCGGCGGATGCCTTATGTCGCTTAGGCTCTCAACATAAACCGGTGCCGCCCAATGTCTTTCTGGATGTGCTACATAATCCGTCGGTCAAGATACCTACAGAGGAGGATTTGGCTGTTCCTGACCCGGAGGCTCAATTGGTGGCGGCTCTTCACGTTATCCCGGATTGGACAGTCCCATACCTGGCGTACATGAACCGTGGCGAGTTACCAGAGGATGAAACTTTGGCCCGGCAGATAATCCGGCGATCCAAGTCAATGACCATTATCAATGGGGAGTTGCATCATTGCAGCGTAACAGGGGCGTTTCAGCGTTGTGTGTCTCCTCAGGAAGGCTGTGAGATTTTGCGTGAGATCCACGAAGGAGATTGTGGTCACCACGTTCAAAATCCTTGGTAGCTAAGGCCTTTCGGCACGGCTTCAATTGGTTGATGGCTCATGCTGACGCTGAGGATTTAGTAAAGCGGTGTGATGGTTGTCAGAAGTTTGCACGCCGCGCTCATGTTCCGGCCCAAGAATTAAGGATGATTCCAATCACTTGGCCGTTTGCAACTTGGGGGCTGGATATGGTTGGGCCCTTTAAGAGGTCCAAGGATAAGAAGACCCACCTTTTGGTGGCGGTTGATAAGTTCACCAAGTGGGTGGAGGCAGAGCCAGTCAGTAAGTATGATGCAGCTACGGCAGTTCAATTCATCAAAAAGGTGATATTCTGTTTTGGTTTTCCACACAGCATCATAACCGATAATGGTACTACTCTGTCCAAAGGTGATATGGAAGAATTTTGTCAACATGAACACATCCGGCTTGACATGTCATCAGTGGATCACCCCCAATCTAATGGTCAAGCAGAGAAAGCCAATCAAGAGATTTTGAGAGGCATCAAGCCCCGACTCATGGTTCCTTTAAAGCGGACGCCGGGTTGTTGGGTGGAGGAGTTACCTTCTGTGTTATGGAGCATCAATACCACACCAAACAGATCTATGGGTTATACACCTTTCTTCATGGTCTACAGAGCAGAGGCGGTTCTCCCTAGTGACATCCGTCATGACTCGCCCCGTGTGACGACTTATGTTGAAGCTGATAATGAGAAAGCACGTCAGGACTCACTGGACCTGTTAGATGAGGAGCGTGATCTTGCAGCGGCTCGTTCGGCGATTTACCAGCAAGACCTGCGTCGTTATCACAGCCGCTGGGTTAAAACCAGAACTTTTCAAGAAGGCGATCTGGTTCTCCGGCTCATCCAGGATCAGACTGATATGCACAAGTTGCCCCCGCCTTGGGAAGGACCTTTTGTGGTTAGCAAGAATCTGCACAATGGATCATACTACCTTACCGATGTTCGAGAGCACAAAGACTCACGTAAATTGGAGGAGGAGACCCAACGGCAGTGGGATATAGCTAATCTTCGGCCTTACTATACTTGAGCCACAGGCTCTTCTTATGTACATATTTATGACAATGTATATATTATGATCAATATAATAAACTGGAGCCTCAGCTAAAGCGGGGTCTCTGTTGTTTTTATCACATCAGTGTGGTTACATGGGGGCTTCTGTTTATAAAGCGGAGTTCTATTTCCCATTGATCCGGCTTATAAGGGCACATATATCAAAGGTAATCACTTGGGGCTTGGTCGTATTCGAACCATAGCTACACCTCTTGATTGTCATAAGGCCATTAGGGAAATCACTTGGGGGCTTGGTTGTATTTGAACCATAGCTACACCTCTTGATCGGCGTAAGGCCAAAAGGAAATCATGTGGGGCCAAAGAGAGTGTTGCAAGAGCACAACTCAAACATAGGCATCCACCGAGCATAGCTCAAATGTTGCTTGGGGGCTCTTTGCTTCTCAAATAACAAAGAGCTTACACCCTTGCAATAGGCTATCAAGCCAGGCTTGGAAGCCAGGTGTATTCACCTAAAACCCCGGGTTATCCTGCCTTTTTAAGTAAGCCACTCCGTCCAGGTAATCCTGGTATGATCCGCCGAACGTTTGATAAGTCAATTTCATAGACCCTGAACTTGTCAAAGTTAAAACGACGATTGGTTAATGTGAGTTCCATCTTAAAAGGCTTCGAAAAATGGTTTAACTCAGTGGCCTGGCAGCCCATGAAATGCCTCGATTTATGGCCTGGCTGCCCATGAAAAGCCTTGCATATTCTGTTTATGTTTTTATTTGCCAAGGTTTTTCTCCTTTGGTGAGATTTATAATATATTATGATAAACCGGCGTTTATGGACCCGGGTTGGCTTTCAACAATAAGTTGTAAGTACATGATTAGTTATAATCCGGCGTTTATTGACCCGGTCTGGTTTCGACTACAAGTCACCAGCATTATATATGGATACACCGGTGTTTATTATAACCCGGTACGGTTTTATCATAAACCGGCAACACATGGAAGGTGTTATCAATACCCAAGATTGGGGTTATAGCCCTAAATATACAAAAGTTGGTCAACCAACAGAGTGATTCAATATCACAGGTACCATCTCTTTTATCTTTCATTATTTTCAAAGTACAGCCTTGGTTATAAACCAGCTATATATTTGGGCGTCATGACCCATCCAGCGGTAAACCGCTAGGACACTTTCAAACTTCTTGTATGCAGGAACAGTATGCATAACACTGCTACAGATTATGCACATAATATATTCTGAAGCAGGATGGATTAACAGTGTCAGGCAACATAAATATGCGCGATGGCATAGCAGACCAAGTATTTTGAGCTAGCCTATTACAAGGCGCTTTAATGCCCACAAAGAATAATTGTTTTCAGCAACTGTGGCAGTATGTAGAAGGCTAAACCGGCATCCAGATCATGCCTCATCACCAGGCTGACTTGAAGGCTGTGGGTCGTCTTGTGCTGGTGCATCCCCTCCTCCTCTCTACCCAGTGGCTGGAAGTCAATGGTTGCCCAATTGATTCCAATTAAGGCCTGGAACACAGCTTCATCACTTATAAGGTTGGAGGGGTCAACATCAGGGGCATAGGTGTGCTTACGAATTGGCGGAGTAAGGTCCTCTACATCATGTGTTGGCGCAGGATATCTTTTATGATCAGAATCATAAACTGGCTGATAGTGAGAGAGATCTGTTTCCTCAGCCAATTAGCTCGCTAAGGGGTACATTTCCCTTGTGAACCTTCGAAGATCGTCGTTGTTAAACTCTGAACCGTCCTCCTTTACGCCAGGGTAGCCGCTGCCTATATCCAACGGTTCAAGATCTGGTATCCATGCCTTAGCCCGGATTAGGGCAGCCAGCGCACTTGACCTTGCAGCTGATCTTTTTAGCTCATCCAACCGGGCAGGCAACATTGTCAGTTTTTCAATGGTTCCCTTTATCAAAGTTGGAGGTGGTTTGTTGTGAGCAGCAGTGCAGATGGCCCATTGGGCTTCGGAAAATAACTGCTCTATCAAAGTATAGGCATCCTTCAGCTTCATCCGCATGTCAGAGCCTAGATGGGTAATGCGAGTTCCTGTGTCATTGCAAGCATCAGTAAACCGGTAACTGATGAGATAATGTATATTGAAAAAACTTCAGATGAGGATACTTACCAAACACAGCAGAGGTCATGGCATTTATCTGCCGCTTTTAGCCGGTCAGCTCTTCGACCACCGGTTTAAGGGCTGCTTCTACGTCCTCAGCTCTCTTTTGGAGTGCGGTTCTCTCTATGCCCCAGTCCGCATGTTCCTTCTTCAAAGTTTCCTTCAGTTTCTCCATGGCTGCTAAGGCACTAGTGAGTTCCTCTTTGGCTTTGGAGGTTTTTGCTTGCTGGGATTTGATATTTTCTTGAAGGTCAGTGGTTTGGGCTTCCTTTTTGCCCAGCTCAGCCTATAAGAGAAAGACATATTATGAGGTGGCAGTGAATATTGGAAGTACCAAGCACATAATAAGTTATACACTTGGCACTTGGGGGCTAATGCCTATTTGCTTGATTATCAGAAAAAGTTTAACAAGTCCCAAGCACAATACAAGTATTATTCTTGACACTTGGGGGATAATGTACGTTTGCTCAAAGTAATATTGGTTAAAGTCCTGGTTTAGCTTGAAAAGATAAACTGGCCCTTGGGGACTACACAAGCAAAAGTTTAAAGATTACAATTCTAAAGTACCGGTTCATCTTAAAGAGATCAACTGAGCCTTGGATGCTAAGCATGCAAAGTTGAGATATTGCAAAGTCCCGGTTTAGATTGGCATCATAAATCGGCCCTTGGGGGCTACTGGAGTTGGTACTTGAAATTGGACATAAGAGAGAAAAGTTTAGTAGTTACCTCATAACGCTCCTTCATTAGATTCACTAAACCGGCTTCGTAGTCACAATTTGTGTGCAGACGGTTTAAAAAACCAGAATGAAGTTCTTGGGTGTTGAGATGAGCGTAGCTGGACAAGTCCGTGCTCCACTTGCCTTTGCCCATAGCAGAAAGCTCTTCCTTGGCACTATGCTTTGATAACGCAACAGGATTGCCGGGGGTGGTGTGGCCAACACCAGTAATCATAATGTCATCTTCCTTGTCACCAGCAGCCTTGACTGGAGTTGACGATTTATCAGTTGCCTTAGCCGGACTGGACGGTTTATCATCAGTGCGGACCGGGCTTGTCGGTTTATCAGCATGGCCTGTTGCATCAACTTCTACTTGTTCAACAACAAAGTCATGATCTTGAGGTGGCGGATCATCAAACATGGCGTCAGCATTTGTTCCTTCCAGTTCTGGAGTTCTTTCCGGTTCAATAACCACATGGTCATGAGACGGTTTATCTACCCGGCCTTTCTTGCTGGGTCTGGCCTTGGCTCTGAAAGAAAAAGATGTAAAGGTCAATATAACACACAAATATAAAGCGTCAAAGGATTAAGTTTAAAGTGATTACCCAGGAACAGTTTTAAGAGGAGGGAACTGCGTGGCTGTTGACTCGCCAGATGATGAATGAGGCGTTCCCTGATAATTTGAATCGGATGGATTAAGAGGTTGTCGGAAATAACCCGCCTTGGGATAAGAAGTATCGGAAGTATGTGAGACCTCAGATCGACGTTTCTGAACCGGAGTGTTCGGTAAACCGACTGAAATGACTACTTGGCCACTGTGCCGGGTTGTGCGGAGAGCTTCGTGTTGCTGCTTCTTCAAAAGAAAGTGTGGGTCCAAGTGAGCTAGGGGTGAGAAAATCTTACTTTCCGGACTGCTTGACGAATTTTTTGTGTTGGCAGAGGGTCTGAACTGGAGGAAAGGATAATTACATGTGCGTCATCGGCTCGAATGCCTTCAGCGCCATCCTGATAATAATCATTGTCAATGAGGTGTATGAAAAACGAACCAAGATAGTTAAGTTCTACCTCTGAGGCCGGATTATGAAGATCATCATCGAGGTTCAACCCGGTGGATTGAACTGCCTTCTTCTTGGCAGATCTCTTGACAACCTTTGTCTTAGTTCGAGGCGTCTTGGCCGGTTTATCTTGAGGTTTGTTCTTCCAAAATGGGTCGTCACCCTGTTAAAAGATTGATAGAGGATATAAAGGATTACACAGTTAAGAATATCAAGTATAAGTAGGAGTGAGGAAATTCTTACAGTTGGCAGTTTATTCAAGGTATAGAAGGGACTTAACCCGGTCTTGCTGCAGACAGCCTACGATTCATTCAGTATTTTCTTAACAAACTCAGTAACTTCAGCCTCTGTTAGCTGAATATCAATATGTTGTTGAGGATCTTTTGAGTCCCCTGTGTACTCACACATTAAACCGAGGTGACGGTTTAACGGTAAAATACTCCAAGATATCCAGCAACGAACAAAGTCAACTCCTGTCAAACCGTTAGCTATGAAAGCTCTGAGCTTGGCGAGTTGTGGTGCATATATGGCCCGTTCCTTGGTAGTCAGACGTTGCGGAAATGGGTGTGTGTTGGTAAGCCTGTGAGCACGATAACTCGGCATAGGATTCTCATCTTCAGGGGAAGTATCCTTACAGTAGAACCAAGTCTGGTTGCAATCCTTAGGATGGCTATGAAGTTTGGCGTGAGGGAAGCTGACGTCCTTCCTTTTCTGAATGGAGACGCCGGCAAGTTCAGTGTTGGGCCCGTCTACAAATTCAGTACGATGGTTCAAATAGAAAAAATCCCTGAACAATTCAACGGTTGGCTCTTCTTGCAGATAGGCCTCACAAAACACTTGAAAGTCACAAATATTGGACACAAAGTAGGGTCCAATATCTTGAGGGTGGATCTAGAAGCTGGCAAGCACATCATGAAAAAACTTCGATCCGGGCGGTTTAAAACCACGGCTCATGTGATCAACAAATACCACTACCTCGCCGTCCTTGGGGGTAGGAGGATTTTCTGGACCGGGAATGCGCCAGTGGATTTCGCTTCATTTTGGTAAAGCACCAGTTCTGACGCATCCATCTAGCTGCTCTTCAGTAAATCGGGAAGGGACCCAGTTACAAGCATAAAATTGTTTGGCCATTTCGAACAAAAAGCTGGAAAAAGATTGATGCCGGTTTAAGACTCATGGTTGGCAAGCATAAAGCCTAGCAGGTTAAGGGAAAGGTATTCAAGCATGCAAAATTGTTCAAACCGGAAGTCAATGCTATTATAAATGATAAAGCGGTTGGCGGTTTACAAGGGGACTAATGGTATATGGCAGATTATTTTCTGAAGGATAAACCGCCTACGCAGACAATGGAAGTGTAGATCTGAAGCAAAAAGGATGACTAAGTGAGGAAAAACAAGTTTCACAATTTCACATTGGAATTTTGGATCTACTACATGTTAGGAAAAGGAAAATATTTAGACTTAAAAATTGGTGGTTGAGCAGTTTTTGAAGTTCCAGATCAGATTTTCACGCACAAAGAACATGGATTCATGACAAAATAAGGGCTATCATTACTACCACATGGAAGTACATCAAGTTTGGATTACATTACATAGGATCTAATGAAGAACAAGGGAAGAACACCATGAAGTTTCTATGAACTCGTGCGAAACCTAGCAAATCTACAGAGGAAAGGAAGAACAACTTACTGAAGCTGTGAAACAGCGGAGAGGCGCTGCGGGGTTCTGGTACGGTCAAGGTGATGCAGCGGCCAAAGTTGAGGCAGAAGTGAAGGTCGACAACGGCGGCGGCGCTTGAGTGCTGAGGCGACGCGAGGTAGAAGAGAGACGAAAAGGCAACGGGAGGAAAGGAAAGGGGCCCTTGGCCCTATTTATAAGACAAAGAGATAAGCGGCAGATGCGGGAATCGAGGAGCCCAAAAAATGGATATGCAACAAAGTTGTCGCCTCAATTGTTGGAGGATCATTAATGAAGGGTATCTTTGGTTTTAATGAACAGGTGACGTCATGGCGGTTTATTACAATCTGGGAGGATGACATCATGGCGATTTACAAAATTTATGTGAAGGAGCTAAAAGAGGAATTCTCTAAGTGTGGAAGATTGACATGAATAAGTTCAAATCAATCTGGGGCCTAATGTTGGGAATATTACTACTAAATATAAACTGGCCATGAGGGGCCGGGTTATGCCCACAATGAGTTAGTCATGTTTGAAGCCCATGAAGACAATAAGTATGGCGCATTACAGAGGAGATCTAACATGAAGGCCCAGGGCCCGAAGGCGGATTAGGGCACGTAGACGTAAACCGCCATATGCTATGTAACTTATGTTGTAAGGCAAGGAAAAGTAGAATCGAGCCGGGCATGTGTATGAGCTGGCCTCGGGATTCTGTAAACTGCCGGGCGTTAACCTGTGTATACAAAGGGACGACCCAGCGGTGGTTTAGGGACAACAAACAATAACTCGAGAGCCAGGAAAAGCGGATTTGCTCCCTGGTCATCAAAACCCTAGCAATTCCATCACAACTGGAGTAAGCTTTTACTTTCACCGTAAGGGGCCTAACCAGTATAATTCCTCCCGTCCCTTGTCCGCTTTAACCCCTTCAAGCTATCCCGTTGCGATGGCTCCACGACTAAGTCCTGTCACAAGGACATCTACAGTGACAAAACCACTACACCATGTACACTCCGAGTCTCCGACTACTCTCCAAGCCCCAAGGATACATAAGACGAGACCTCAAGTATATGCCGTTGGACACAAGGTGAACTCGCTCCTCTCCGAATCGTCACTTTCCACATGTGAGACATGGATACTACCTCAAACATGTGTGCTATGCATGACCAGGAACCAAGAGGAAGCCCATGGACAAGAAGGCGATGACACCAAGCTCGAGGAACAAGAAGAAGAGCGGCGGAAGAAGCTCCACCACCGGATGACCGGTCAGGACCGGGCGTCCGACGCCTGAAGACCCACCAGACGACCGGCCCGGACCGGACGACTGGCGATCCCGCACCCAAGCCAAACGAGCGAACGTCTGGCCTCCACCGGACGACCGGCGCCTGAAGCACAGCCAACGCCAGCTACAACACCGCCCAGCGAGCAGACGTCCATCGACTAGCGGATGACCGGTCCCTCCTGAGCCACCGGACGACCGGTACCTTCCTATGCGTAGTCGGGCCTTTGGCCTTGTATCCCTCTCCCACTTACCCCTTCATGGCTCTAGACTATATATACTCCTGCACCTCCTCCATTTGAGGGTAAGCATTGGTTTAGCTCATTTTAGAGATAGAGCATTGCTCATCCACATTGGATCTACTCCACGAGAGAGACCGCGGCCTCTACAGAGAAGATCCCTTTGGATTCAAGACCTCCTTGCGGAGAAGATCATCAAGACCCCCTCTTGGGCGGCCCCATCAAGATCTTCTCACAGAGAAGACCCTTACCTCTTGTATCGTCCGTTGTTGACTTTGGATCTTGTATCTCCCTTTATGTTCTTGGATCTAGCACTTGTGACCATTCTTGTTGGTTTGGGTGTTCTCTTGTGTTCCCCTTATGATTTTCCACTCATTTCCCTCCTCGTGTTCTTGGTGTTCATCACGGGATCCTCTCCTTTCATGAAAGATCGGCCCATAGGGTTCCGACCCTACATCACTCAGGCTGTGCATCTGGGAGTGCAAAGTTCCCTATCTGCCTATTCTCCACAATGATCATGGGCTCCTGACTGTTCAGAGGTAGCATTCTTTTCATTTCATCACACACAAATTCATAGGAGATCGACCAAGCTTCCTCAGAAAAGAAAATTGTGTTGGTTCTAGGTGTAAACGGTGAGAAGGGGAAAGCAGTGAAGCAGGCACCTCCAACTAGGTCGGCCAAGGTGCTTTGTTCACCATCAACAAACCTTGCCCAGAGACTTGAAGTGCCTCCTTAGTACTCGCAAAATAAAAATGATTCCTCCCCCTAACAGCCGGGACCCACCAGCTATATCTTCGCATGCAAGGAAGTGCATCGTTATCCTCCTTGATAGCTGGGACCCACCCGGTCGAAGCATACATAGCGTTATCACGAACGTTTACGTACATACTGGTTGATCGGTCTCTCTACAATGATGAACCGTGGCCAATCAAGCAGCGACACGTGTAGTAGTAGACGACGTCGAGTTGGCGGCGGAGGAAGACACGGCATGCCCCCGACATAGCAGTTCAGGCAGTCCCTTTTAAACTGTGTACACATACGTACAACCAGATGCCAAAACATACGACCACGTACGTATATAAGGGCGGGGTCTCGAACGCCTACTCGTGCATACGTACGGCCAGGGCTCGTGTAAATGGAGAGGCAGCGGACGGTAGCAATGGCGTCGTGTTCATTTGGAGTCAACTGGCTTGGACGGAACAACCTAAACGAGGTATGGCATACCGCAGAATAGAGGAAATGGGCCTTCTGTTCGACCGTGTATGGTCGAAATAGGGTCTTGTTCATCGGGAAGGGTCTCACGTACTGCAAAATGGATGAAACGGACTTGTGTTGGAGTGCCTACAGTCGAAATGGGGTCCTGTTCATCGGGAGGGGTGTGGCGTACCGCAAAACGGAGGAAACAGACTTGTGTTGGAGCGCCTACAGTCGAAACGGGGTCCTGTTCATCCATCGTCTACTGCCTCGCTCAAGCCTCCACGGGCTACTGTTCATCCACCGTCGACCTCCTCCAGCCTCCATGGCCTACTATTCATCCATGGCTACTGTTCATCCAGCCTCCATCGGCTGCTGTTCATAGAGCCTCCATAGGCTCCTGTTCATCCACCCCCAATCGGCTGGGGTGTGGCGGCCTCCTCGTGGTCCTGTTCATCCAGTGGCAACGGCCTACTACCATGGGTTTCTGTTCATCCAACCCCCACCGGGAACTGTTCATCCACAGCCAATGAACCGGCTCGACTCACTATGTCTCGACTCGTTCTATGTATCGTGCGCTGATACGTCTCCAACGTATCTATAAATTTTGATTTATCCATGCTATATTATCTACTGTTTTGGATGTTTATGGGCTTTATTATACACTTTTATATCACTTTTGGGACTAACCTATTAACCCAGAGCCCAGTGCCAGTTTCTGTTTTTTCCTTGTTTTAGAATATCGCAGAAAAGGAAAATCAAATGGAGTCCAATTGACCTGAAACTTCACGGAACTCATTTTTGGAAGGAAAGCAACCCGGGAGACTTGGAGTCTACGTCAAGGAAGCTTCGAGGAGGCCACGAGGTAGGGGGGCACGCCCTCCACCCTCGTGGGCCCCTCGTGGCTCCCCTGACGTACTTCTTCCGCCTATATATCTCCATATACCCTAAAAACATCCGGGAGCACAATAGATCGGGAGTTCCGCCGCCAGAAGCCTCCGTAGCCACCGAAAGCTAATCTAGACCCGTTCCGGCACCCTGCCGGAGGGGGCAATCCCTCTCCGGTGGCCATCTTCATCATCCCGGTGCTCTCCATGACGAGGAGGGAGTAGTTCTCCCTCCGGGCTGAGGGTATGTACCAGTAGCTATGTGTTTGATCTCTCTCTCTCTCGTGTTCTTGAGGTGATACAATCTTGATGTATCGCGAGCTTTGCTATAGTTGGATCCTATGATGTTTTCTCCCCCCTCTACTCTCTTGTAATGGATTGAGTTCCCCCTTTGAAGTTATCTTATCGGATTGAGTCTTTAAAGATTTGAGAACACTTGATGTATGTCTTGCCGTGCGTATCTGTGGTGACAATGGGATATCACGTGATTCACTTGATTTATGTTTTGGTGATCAACTTGCAGGTTCCGCCCATGAACCTATGCATAGGGGTTGGCACATGTTTTCGTCGTGATTCTCCGGTAGAAACTTTGGGGCACTCTTTGATAGAGGCGGGGGTCCCGATCTTTCGATGAGATGATAACTATCGATTTGGTGGAGACGACTTTGACGATCCGACTACAAACGTGCACGATGTTGCGCCTTAGCAACCGCTAAACCAATCTCCCGAGGTTACTGACGATGCTGGAAGCACGGTCAGCCTGACCACGAAGGTCTATTCCTGCAAGCAATCGAAGAACGAGCAAGAATATGATAAAGCAATATGAATATTGCAAATATATATGAAGTATTGATAATGGTGGGGATCCGTAAGCGGTCTTGGTCTGGTCGTTGGACACAAACGAAGTACACGAAGTTGCAATGGCTAACTTTTAACTAAACAAATCCCAAGGAAAAAGCTACTAGATGGATCTACTTATATAGGAGCAAGGGGTGGCGGCCAAGGAGGTGGGAGAACGTCCCAAGGCAGCCTAAAACTAAATCTAGGTCGTACAAGGCCAATGGGCCCAAGTGGAGGTGATGTAACACCTTTGGACTTGTAGTTTGACTCGGATTCTGCTGCAGCATCAGATTGTTTCGTTCACAACTCAACGCTCCGGACGAATTTGAAGGTGATTCCAATTGTGTTGGAAAGTGCACGAAATCTAGTTTCCAACAAAAAAAGAATCACCCAATTCGGTGTCCGTATGAAAAACTTGTGTGCGTTTTGAGTCAGGTGTGTCTGTGCAGTCCGAATCTGAATCCAGAACGTGAGAGACTTGGACTCTATCTTCTCTTGGGCCAAAAGTGACGTGAGAGAACTTTTTGGACAGCAAATAAACATGTCTTTCTTCCTTATCTTCATATGTGGATTGTACAAATGTCCCATACACCTGCAATTGGACAAAACACAAAAGTGTGTGAAGTATTTTTGTTCTGGATAACATAAATAGATTATTGAATAGTTTGCACTAGAAATCACCTGACAAATATGCATATATGCAATATTTTTGGTCATATCCAAGGTAGTCATGTCCTCATCATCCTCCCCTTCTTGAAAATAAAGCCGTCCTCGGCGTTGCTTAATCTGAAATGTGGCTAACAAAAGAGACAAGGTGTACATGTTGTATATGTATATGTCATCCATTTTTACTTCCCTTGATTTTTGCATATATGACACTTGAATAGATAAGTAACTTGCATAGTTCATAAAATCTAAAGCCAAAAAATTAGCACAAGAAGTAGAAGGCATGAAAATATTGCAACTCAGTTTGCACATATAAGTGAAGCTCTTATTCATTTCAAAAGATTGAGAATGTTCATCATTAAACCATCCCAACATTGGTGAATAAACCGTACTTGCATCAGATTTACATGCTACAACATGCTTAAATAAGCAAACATGCAATAAGTCATTCAACACAGAATCATCACCAAGATTAGAGGTCATATCAAAATGATTAAACATTGGTTCTTTTGCATCAATAGTTAATTCAATGGGTGCACTCAAAATTGTTGGTATTTCAGTTGTTTGATCACATGGCAAAGTCAAATTATCAACGTAGTCCTCTAAAATAGGTGGTGTGATCAAAGTAGTGGGTAGCTCATCAGATGGTGCATTCAAATTGACAAGGCATTCATCATTCTCATGTAGAGATGGAAGATCAGTACCTTTGTCATTACCTCTTATGATCAACTTAGATGATGTAGCCACTCTCGGGGGCGATGTGTCACATGGTGGAGGTGATGTAGTCCTGACAACAACGGATGTGGTTGTCATAGTATGCCTAGTAGTTGAAGGAACAATCATATCAACTCTTGGAATGTGCACCGTGCGCTTGTTCTCCTCGTGGCCAACATGTCGTTTTATTTCCTGTTCAGCTTTGCAAGCAAGATGAAACAAATGGTCCATAGGATAACACTCTTCATGAATTAGTATCTCTTGAATATCACGGTTTAATCCTCCCCAAAATCTATCCATAAAATCATCTTCACTTTCTTCTAAAGAGGAATGCAACAAGGTAGTTTGTAAATCATCATAATATTTTGTTACAGTTTCACTACCTTGTTTTAAGTGTTGCAACTTCTTAATCATGTCACGAGTATAATAAGCAGGGACGAAAGTATGTCGCATGGCAAGTTTCAAATCATCCCAAGTAGTAGGTATATAATCAGGGTGTAACCGACAATATTCACTCCACCAAACCAAAGCATAACCAGTGAAAGAACCAACCGCAACCTTAACCTTTTTATGTTCATTGAAATTATGGGAAGCAAATATATTTTTTATGTCGAACTCCCATTCAATATATAAAGCAGGTTTAAAACGGCCATTAAATGGTGGTATAGATACATTAACCTGATCATGTGCATTTGAATGTTTGTGCACCTCTCGTGACGGTTGTGGTATTTGCAAAGGTGGTGGCACGTCTCCCGCGATCGACAAAGCCCATGAATTGACTCTGGATCCTGTCATGATTAGTAGAACAAGAAACAAAACCCAAAAATAATGTTCCTATAACTACTAGGATGTGGTGGTAAAACGCTCACAGTAAAGCAAATATCAATGTCTTACAAGTTCTTACCATGCAACAGGCGGTGATCGGCAACCAGCGGTGTCAAGTAACTCCGAATATTGAGTAAAGCGATTGCCAGGGGAGCATACTATACACGGTGTAGAAATATGTGGAGTTGGGTTGGCTATATATGGTAGCAAAAGATTAGCAATAATCAATTCAAAGATGCAATGTTGAATAAACGCTCAACGACGGTACTGTGCTGGTCCTAGGCTAGACCGGACTAGAGACGCGAGCCTAGAACACTAATGAGGTCACGGCGTAGCACAACTAGCATCAATGAAGGATAGTAAGTAGCTCTTGACAGCAAGATATAAGTGAAGATCACAACGGCAGTGAAGATAATGATGAAAAACAACTGCCAAGCAGGATATACAACAACTCTCTCTCCAACTTTCCTCTTAAAAAGTTTGAGACAATTTTCTGATAAATTCTTTCAAAAAATGCTACTAACTCAAGCTTTCCAATGCAAAAAGAATCACTCAATTCCGAGTTGATATGAGGAGTCAAAGAATTCTAAAACTGGCCTGAAAAATTGGAACAAGTTGTGTTCACGAACTTCGGAGGACAAAAAGACCTATTTAGAAGCCGATCTTGAGGTGTCAAATATTGAACTAGCTTCTGCAACTATTTATATGCGGCTCGTCGCTAGCTTCAATTTGAGTACTCACGGAGCCAAAACGGACTTCGTATGAGGAAGATACACCTGTTTTACTGAACAGTGCGCAAAACAGATTCCAATCCGAATTCAGGTACGAGATTGATTCTAGATAGATTCAATTTTTTTTCTTCTCTCTTTTTTTTCTCACGCTTTTTTTTCTTTTTCTTCTCTCTCTTTTTCTTTTTTTTCCTTTTTTCTCTTTTTTTTCTCTATCTTTTTTTTTTCCCTCTTTCCAAGACAAACTAGATAAGATGCAGATTCGATCAGGCGAAGATGTGAGTGACTCAACTATGATTATGACAATAAACAGTGCGTAGCACGTGGTGGAAATTGGTGGATTGGATGGTGGACAGCGGATGGGATAATGATGCAGCGGCTGCGTGACTAATGTGAACAGAACTCGAAACTCTAAAGGAACTAGACACTAAGACCAGCAACTCGACACGACGATGCAACCGATAATTCAACTATGCAAGCAATGAAAAGAAAATTGCAAAGGTTCAGACTGGCTTGGACCAAGGATGAATAGATCTAACTCTTTTTTGTGGCTTTTTCTTGGACAATAGGTAAGAAAATAAATCTAATCTAGGAAAACTGGAAATTCTCACCGAGCAACCTGAAAACTGATACCACTTGATAGAGGCGGGGGTCCCGATCTTTCGATGAGATGATAACTATCGATTTGGTGGAGACGACTTTGACGATCCGACTACAAACGTGCACGATGTTGCGCCTTAGCAACCGCTAAACCAATCTCCCGAGGTTACTGACGATGCTGGAAGCACGGTCAGCCTGACCACGAAGGTCTATTCCTGCAAGCAATCGAAGAACGAGCAAGAATATGATAAAGCAATATGAATATTGCAAATATATATGAAGTATTGATAATGGTGGGGATCCGTAAGCGGTCTTGGTCTGGTCGTTGGACACAAACGAAGTACACGAAGTTGCAATGGCTAACTTTTAACTAAACAAATCCCAAGGAAAAAGCTACTAGATGGATCTACTTATATAGGAGCAAGGGGTGGCGGCCAAGGAGGTGGGAGAACGTCCCAAGGCAGCCTAAAACTAAATCTAGGTCGTACAAGGCCAATGGGCCCAAGTGGAGGTGATGTAACACCTTTGGACTTGTAGTTTGACTCGGATTCTGCTGCAGCATCAGATTGTTTCGTCCACAACTCAACGCTCCGGACGAATTTGAAGGTGATTCCAATTGTGTTGGAAAGTGCACGAAATCTAGTTTCCAACAAAAAAAGAATCACCCAATTCGGTGTCCGTATGAAAAACTTGTGTGCGTTTTGAGTCAGGTGTGTCTGTGCAGTCCGAATCTGAATCCAGAACGTGAGAGACTTGGACTCTATCTTCTCTTGGGCCAAAAGTGACGTGAGAGAACTTTTTGGACAGCAAATAAACATCTCTTTCTTCCTTATCTTCATATGTGGATTGTACAAATGTCCCATACACCTGCAATTGGACAAAACACAAAAGTGTGTGAAGTATTTTTGTTCTGGATAACATAAATAGATTATTGAATAGTTTGCACTAGAAATCACCTGACAAATATGCATATATGCAATATTTTTGGTCATATCCAAGGTAGTCATGTCCTCATCACTCTTTGAGGTCCTTTGTGTTGGTTGAATAGATGAATCTGATATTGTGTGATGCATATCATATAATCATACCCACGGATACTTGAGGTGACATTGGAGTATCTAGGTGACATTAGGTTTTTGGTTGATTTGTGTCTTAAGGTATTATTCTAGTATGAACTCTAGGGCTGTTTGTGACACTTATAGGAATAGCCCAACGGATTGATTGGAAAGAATAACTTTGAGGTGGTTTCGTACCCTACCATAATCTCTTCGTTCGTTCTCCACTATTAGTGACTTTGGAGTGACTCTTTGTTGCATGTTGAGGGATGGTTATGTGATCCAATTATGTTATCATTGTTGAGGGAACTTGCACTAGCGAAAGTATGAACCCTAGGCCTTGTTTCAACGCATTGCAATACCGTTTACGCTCACTTTTATCATTAGTTACCTTGCTGTTTTTATTTTTTCAGATTACAAAAACTATTATCTACTATCCATATACCACTTGTATCACCATCTCTTTGCCGAACTAGTGCACCTATACAATTTACCATTGCATTGGGAGTGTTGGGGACACAAGAGACTCTTTGTTATTTGGTTGCAGGGTTGCTTGAGAGGGACCATCTTCATCCTATGCCTCCTATGGATTGATAAACCTTAGGTCATCCACTTGAGGGAAATTTGCTACTGTCCTACAAACCTCTGCACTTGGAGGCCCAACAACGTCTACAAGAAGAAGGTTGTGTAGTAGACATCAAGATCTTTTCTGGCACCGTTGCCGGGGAGGTGACTGCTTGAAGGTATATCTTTTGATCTTGCAATCGAGTCTTTTAGTTTCTTGTTTTATCACTAGTTTAGTTTATAAAAGAAAATTATAAAAAAATGGAATTGAGTTTGTCTCATACGCTTCATCTTTTTAATATCTTTCGTGAGTATGATGGAAAGGAAAATTGTGCTCAAGTGCTAGAAGAAGAAATCTATAAAATGTTTGGCACTAAATATTTGAATGATGAGCATGATTGCAATGTTGTTAGTATGAATTCCTTGAATATCCATGATGCTAATGATATGCAAAGCCACAAGCTTGGGGAAGCTATGTTTGATGAAGATGATATTTTTTGTCCCCCAAGTTTTGATGAGAAAATTTATTATGGTGAAAGTATGCCTCCTATCTATGATGATTATTGTGATGACACGTATGCTTTAAAGAATAATGATTACCATGAAACTTGTCATCTTGATCTTAATTTTCAATCACATGATAGTTATTTTGTTGAGTTTGCTCCCACTACTATTCATGAGAGGAAATTTGCTTATGTGGAGAGTAATAATAATTCTATGCTTGTAGATCATGAAAAGAATGCTTTAGGTGCTGGTTATACTGTTGAATTCATTCATGGTGCTACTAAAAATTATTATGAGGGAGGAATATATGCTTGTAGGAATTGTAATAATATCAAGTTTCCTCTCTATGTGCTTAAAGTTTTGAAGTTATGCTTGTTTTACCTTCCTATGCAAGTTGATTCTTGATCCCACAAGTTGTTTGCTCAAAAAATCCCTATGCATAGGAAGTATGTTAGACTTAAATGTGCTAGTCATATTCTTCATGATGCTTTCTTTATGTTACAATTCTTACCTTTATGTGAGCATCATTGAAATCATCATGCCTAGCTAGGGGCGTTAAAATGATAGCGCTTGTTGGGAGCAACCCAATATTATTTTTGTTCCTTGCTTTTTGCTCCTGTGTAGTAATAAATAATTCATCTAGCCTCTGCTTATATGTGGTTTTATGCTTTTAATTAGTGTTTGTGCCAAGTAGAACCTTTGGGAAGACTTTGGGAAAGTCTTGTTGATCATGCTGTAAAAAACAGAAACTTTAGCGCTCATGAGAATTATTTCCATTTTTATTTGGAGAGTGATATTTAGTTAATTATTTTTGCAGATGATTAATATATAAATTCCTCAGGTCCAGCAATTTATTTTAGAATTTTATGAGTTCCAGAAGTATACGTTTGATCCAGATTACTACAGACTGTTCTGTTTTTGACAGATTCTGTTTTCGATGTGTTGTTTGCTTATTTTGATGAATCTATGAGTAGTATCGGATGGTATGAACCATAGATAAGTTGGAATACAGTAGATATTACGCCAATATGAATTTAGAATGAGTTCACAACAGTACCTAAGTGGTGATTTATTTTCTTATACTAACGGAGCTTACGAGTTTTCTGTTAAGTTTTGTGTTGTGAAGTTTTCAAGTTTTGGGTAAGGATTCGATGGACTATGGAATAAGTAGTGGAAAGAGCCTAAGCTTGGGGATTACCAAGGAAAAACAAGGTAATATTCAAGGACAACCAAGAGCCTAAGCTTGGGGATGCCCCGGAAGGCATCCCCTCTTTCGTCTTCGTTCATCGGTAACTTTACTTGGAGCTATATTTTTATTCGCCACATGATATGTGTTTTGCTTGGAGAGTCATGTTATTTTATTTAGTTTTTCTTGCTGTTTGAATAAAATACCAAGATCTGAAATTATTAAATGTTAGAGAGTCTTCACATAGTTGCATAATTATTCGACTACTCATTGATCTTCACTTATATCTTTCGGAGTAGTTTTCATTTGCTCTAGTGCTTCACTTATATCTTTTAGAGCATGGTGGTAGTTTTATTTTGAAGAAATAGATGTACTCTCATGCTTCACTTAGATTATTTTGAGAGTCTTAAATAGCATGGTAATTTGCTTAAAATCCTAATATGCTAGGTATTCAAGAATAATAAAATTCTCTTATGAGTGTGTTGAATACTAAGAGAAGTTTGATACTTGATTATTGTTGTGAGATATGAGGATGGTAATATTAGAGTCATGCTAGTTGAGTAGTTGTGAATTTGAGAAATACTTGTGTTGAAGTTTGTGATTCCCGTAGCATGCACGTATGGTGAACCGTTATGTGATGAAGTCGGAGCATGATTTATTTATTGATTGCCTTCCTTATGAGTGGCGGTCGGGGACGAGCGATGATCTTTTCCTACCAATCTATCCCCCTAGGAGCATGCGCGTAGTACTTTGTTTCGATAACTAATAGATCTTTGCAATAAGTATGTGAGTTCTTTATGACTAATGTTGACTCCATGGATTATACGCACTCTCAACCTTCCACCATTGCTGGCCTCTCTAGTACCGCGCAACTTTCGTCGGTACCACAAACCCACCATATGCCTTCCTCAAAATAGCCACCATACCTACCTATCATGGCATTCCATAACCATTCTGAGATATATTGCCATGCAACTTTCCACCGACCAATAAAGATCTTCGTAGAATATGTAGGAACGAATATGAGCATCCAGGTTCCGCTATTCATTATTGACTGGAGATGAGTCTTGGTCATGTCTGCATAGTTCTTGAACCCGTTGGGTCCGCACACTTATCTTTCGGTGATGATCGGTATGATGAGTGAGGGAGTCCTGGATTAGGGGGTGTTCGAATAGCCGGACTATACCTTCAGCCGGACTGCTGGACTATGAAGATACAAGATTGAAGACTTCGTCCCGTGTCCGGAAGGGACTTTCCTTGGCGTGGAAGGCAAGCTTGGCGATACGGATATTCAGATCTCCTACCATTGTAACCGACTTTGTGTAACCCTAACCCTCTCCGGTGTCTATATAAACCAGAGGGTTTTAGTCCATAGGACAACATACACAACAACAATCATACCATAGGCTAGCTTCTAGGGTTTAGCCTCTCTGATCTCGTGGTAGATCTACTCTTGTACTACCCATGTCATCAATATTAATCTAGCAGGACGTAGGGTTTTACCACCATCGAGAGGGCCTGAACCTGGGTAAAACTTCGTGTCCCTTGCCTCCTGTTACCATCCGGCCTAGACGCACAGTTCGGGACCCCCTACCCGAGATCCGCCGGTTTTGACACCGACATTGGTGCTTTCATTAAGAGTTCCTCTGTGTCGTCGCCATCAGGAAGGATGCCTCGCCCCGTCTTTAAAGACGGCACCGTTGCTAAGGGAGCTTTGGCTGTCGGCCAAACCCTCCGGCTAGGTGGTTTTCTTATGACCGCCCGTTCGGCTTCTGCGCCGACGATGACCTCTCGGGCCATCGAAAACAATCTTCATGTCAGCTCAGAACTCGCTGAGCAGTTAGATCCAATGGAGCTCTCTTCCATAAACAAGCTCTTGGATCGCTTCGCCGCTCTGGTAGTCACTACGGATTACGACCAGATTGGGCCTAAACCCGATCTGAGAGAGATTAACTCCCCCCAAGTCACCCATCATGTTGCCGTGGTAGAGGGACAGTGCGGCGACCCTTCATCTATCTTGAGGACTCGTTACGTACGGATTCCCGACCCCTCCAAGCCGGATACCCGCGGAGGGGAGGATATCACTCAAGACCTGAACTTAGAGTCAGGCGACGGACTGGATTCATTGGACAACGTCCAGGAACCTAAATTTTCGAGTTCGGAAATTCCTCGGCCTTTGAGCCTCAGATGGGGTGAGGCTTCAGATTTAATTCCACCCACCCACCCGAACATTAGCGATCTATCCCAAATTAGGCAAGAGCCCGAAGAAATAGTACATCATTACTGGGCCAGATTCCTCCTGGTTATGAACAGGATAAAGGACTGCCGCGAGGAAGACGCGATTTCACTCTTCTGCAATAATTGCGCGAACAAGGGAATCCTCAACGCCATAAGTCGCCGTGATATTACACGCTTCGCTGACTTGGCGTCCATAGTACGAAAGTACTGTGCGATGGAAAGCGCCCGGAAAACCGAAATAAAATTTTGGGACAATCCGGCCCTAACTGCAAACCCAGTCCGAAATAAAAGTGATGAGGACATCAATACAATTGTTACACCCACAGCCCCTGCTGCTATACATACTGGACCAATTACTAGAGCTCGTGCACGCCAACTAAATTACCAGGTACTTTCGTTTCTTGGTAATGATTCTAATGTTCATGAGAATATGATGCTGCCTAAATTGGATACATTTGTTTTGCTTACAAATGAAGGGCCTAGCTTGGAGAAGGATGAACATTGGAGCAAGAACAAGCATGGAGATGATGGCATGCGCAAGGGGAACAAGAACGGAGTTACAAATGATGATTTCAGAACTTTGAAGCCACCATAATGGGTGCATGAAGCCTTGGACGAAATATACAAGATGCCACTTCATAAATTTCGTCCCGAGGCTATTTTAGGTGCTGCGTCACCTTATTATTGGGCCAGGCCCATGTAATTTCGAAATACATAAGTATAGGCTATTTTTAGAGTCCGTATGTGTGGGGAAACAAGAGATAGGGTTGATTTCGGACCCCTCCACCAAGGGCCACGAAATTCCCCCCTCTTCCTCCATATATACAGCCCTTAGGGCATCGTTTAGACTTTGGGTTTTGTTTAGATTAAAAGTTCGCCATAGCTGCAACTTCGCGTACTTCGTTTGTGTTCAACGACCAGACAAAGGCGTCACAGAACCCCACCTTGATCAATAAAGCTTTCATCTTATATTCGCAATATCCAGATTGCAATCTTAGTTTCTTGCTTGTTCTTCGTTTGCTCGCAGGAAACAGACCCTCGTGGTCAGGTTGATCGTGCTCCGGCGTGGTCAATAACCTCTCGGAGTTGGTTTAGCGATTGCTAAGGCGCGACGTCCTCACACGTTCGTAGTCGGATCGTCAAAGTCGACTTCCACCAAAGCGAAATCCACCATCTCATCGAAAGACGGGACACCTTTGCCTCTATCAAGTGGTATCAGATTTCCAGGTTGCTCGGTGAGATTTTGCAGTTTTTCGTAGTTTAGATCGAGTCTGTTCTTCATACCTATAGTCCACGAAAAAGCCAAAAAAAAAATTTAGGGTTAGTTCATCCCATCCGAACCAATCTGAGCCTTGCATAATCTTTTCTGTATTTGCTTTGTTGAATTTGCGGTTGCATCGTCGTGTTCAGTTGCTGGTCTTAGCGTCTAGTCTTTTAGAGTTTCGAGTTCTGTTCACAAGTTGTCACGCCGTCGCCGCACCATCATCATCGCCCTGCCATCTACCACCACCGCTCCGAATCCGTATCCATATACCACCACCAATCCGTGTCCATATACCACCACCGATCCATATCCATATACTACCACCGCTGCCATATACCACCACCATATATCCACCACCAATCCGAGTTCCTTGCTTATTAGGTTTGTTTTCGGGATCAATCTAGATTCCGATTCGTGTTTCCTTGCCGGAGTAGGTTTCGGAAAAAAAAAAAAAAAAAAATTTCGAAAACGCATTTTTCGAAAAATTTTCCTTGCCGGAGTCGGGTAGCCACGCTCCGTTTAGGCCCAAAATTTTTCGAAAACGCATTTTTCGAAAAATTTTCTGGCTATCCTATTTTTAGGTGTTTCTGAGTGTTTTGAGACAGGTGCCATTATAGGAAGTTTTTTTTGACCCGTTTCCAGTTTTTGGGTCCGGGCAGTCGAAAAAAAAAAAAAATTTGGTCGAAAAAATTTCGTGCCCATCCTGTCAGTTTGAGCTAGGAAGAGTTTTGAGACACTCGCCATTTTAGTGATTTTTCGCAAAAAAAAAAAAAAAGCAGCGCAAAAAAAAAAGAGCGCAAAAAAAAAAAAAAAAAAGAGAGCGAAAAAAAAATTTCAGAGTGTGCTTTTCCCTTGTTTACGTGCCGCGCCGTGATTTTGTTGGTGTTCTAGGCTCGCGTCTCTAGCACAGTCTAGCCTAGGACCAGCACAGTACCGTCGTTGAGCGTTTATTCAACTTTGCATCTCTGAATTGATTATTGCTGACCCTTTTTGCTACCATACTATCAGCCTTCCCAGCTCCACATACATCTACGTCGTGTGTTCGACTCTCCCTGGTAATCGCTCTATCCAAGCTTTGAGAGTTTTTGACTACAACGGTTGCCGATCACCGCCTGCTGCTGGGTAAGAACTGGTAAGAATTTGAGATTTGCTTGACGGATTTGTGACACCCACCACCACCACTTGTTCGTAGTCTGTAGGATCATATTCTTGTGTGTTTCTATTGCTGCTAACCATGCCAGGATCACAAGCCGACGAGATTGACTGGGAGAATTTATCGAACAAGGAGCTTCATGATAAGTTTCAGCAAATGATGACTGAACAGGTGCAAGATGTGCTGAACAATTTTGAAGAGGCCATGGAGAAGATCACTGGCTTTGAGAAGACGTTCGAAACAAAGCTCGATAACAAGTTTAATGAATTGCTCGCGCGTCTTCCACCACCACCACCCGCTGTACCTAACGCACCTCTCCAACAACAACAACAACGACTACCTCCACGTCGCGAAGCAGACCTCCGCCGAGCAAGCCGTGTTCCTCTTGCGTTTGGCCAAACTGTTGGTGCTGCTGTTGATACTTCTGTGGCTCCTGCTGCTGATGCGGAGGAGGATGATTATGTGGGAGATTATGAGGATGAGGTTGATCAAACTCACCACTACGTGCAGCCACCTGTACCACCACCAGCAGGTCGACCTCAGGTATATATTCGTAATGGTAGGCCTGCACCACCACCTCAGGTACGCGATGATGTCCATATTCCTAAACTGAAATTGAATATTCCACCATTTGAGGGTAGATATGTTCCTGATATATATCTTACTTGGGAGTTAGAACCTGAACAACGATTTACATGTTTACAATATCCTGAGGAGAGACGAGTTGCTGCTGCTGTTTGTGCTTTCACTAGTTTTGCATGTGTATGGTGGTCTGAACATTGTAGATTATATCCTATTCCAACTACTTGGGCTGCTTTGAAAACTGCTATGCGTACGCGTTGGGTTCCACCATATTATCAACGTGAATTGCTTCAAAAATTGCAGCGTTTAAGACAAGGAAAAAATTCTGTAGAAGAATATTATCAGGAATTACAAACTGGCATGATTAGATGTGGTATTGTTGAGGAGAATGAAGCTATGCTTGCACGTTTTCTGGGTGGATTAAATAGAGAGATTCAGACCATTCTAGACTATAAGGAGTATACTAATATCACTCGTTTATTCCATCTTGCTTGTAAAGCTGAACGTGAAGTGCAGGATCGACAAGCATTGGGGCGAACTAACTTTTCTGCAGGCCGACCTTCATCATGGACACCACGTGCATCTTCTACTTCAACTGCACCAGCACCTCCATCAGGTGCCACCTCCAGCCGTGATACAAGAAAACAGGCACAACCACCATTATCTGCCAAGAGCGCACCTGCGGGGCCTACACAGCGTTCTTCTTCTTCCATAGCATCAACAGGGCACACAAGTGATATTATTTGTCGTCGTTGTAAGGGAGGAGGTCATTATGCGAGAGAATGCAAATCTCCGCGTGTGATGATTGCTACCGCGGATGGTGGATATGAGTCCGCTAGTGACTATGATGAGGAGACTTTGGCTCTTATTACACGTGAAGAACATGGTGGAGATGATTCTGATAATGAGACGCAATACATGGCTCCTGAAGACGCTGACAGGTATGAATGTTTAGTTGCTCAACGTGTTTTGAGTGTGCAGATCACACAAGCTGAGCAAAATCAGAGGCACAATTTGTTCCATACCAAGGGAGTTGTGAAGGAACGTTCTGTGCGCGTCATCATAGACGGAGGGAGCTGCAACAACTTGGCTAGCATGGAGATGGTCGAGAAGCTTTCTCTCACCACAAGACCACATCCACATCCTTACTACATCCAATGGTTCAACAACAGCGGCAAGGTTAAGGTAACACGTACTGTTCGTGTGCATTTTAGTATATCTACATATGCTGATTATGTTGATTGTGATGTGGTACCTATGCAAGCATGTTCCTTATTACTTGGTAGACCATGGCAATTTGATAAAAATTCTGTACACCATGGTAGAAACAATCACTATACTCTTGTTCATAAGGATAAAAATATTACTTTGCTTCCTATGACTCCTGATTCCATTTTGAAAGATGATATTAATAGAGCTAATAAAGCAAAACAGGAGACGAATAAGAGTGAAAATCAGATTGTGGCAAAAGAATTTGAGCAACAAATGAAGTCTAATAGTAAACCATCTAGTGTTGCTTCTGAAATTAAATTGAAAAGTGCATGTTTATTTGCCACCAAATCTGATATTGATGAACTAGATTTCAGCAAATCTGTTTGCTATGCTTTTGTGTGCAAAGAGGCATTATTTTCATTCGAGGACGTGCCTTCCTCTTTGCCTCCTGCTGTCACTAACATTTTGCAGGAGTTCGCTGACGTCTTTCCACAAGACGTGCCACCGGGATTACCGCCTATTCGAGGGATTGAGCATCAGATTGACTTAATTCCCGGTGCTTCACTGCCAAACCGTGCACCATACCGTACCAATCCAGAGGAGACGAAGGAGATTATGCGCCAAGTACAAGAGCTTCTCGACAAAGGTTATATACGCGAATCCCTTAGTCCTTGTGCTGTTCCTATTATTCTAGTGCCAAAAAAGGATGGTACATCACGTATGTGTGTTGATTGTAGAGGCATTAATAATATTACTATTCGTTATCGTCATCCTATTCCTAGGCTAGATGATATGCTTGATGAATTGAGTGGCTCTACAATATTCTCCAAAGTTGATTTGCGTAGTGGCTACCATCAAATTCGTATGAAATTGGGAGATGAATGGAAAACAGCATTTAAAACTAAGTTTGGATTATATGAGTGGTTAGTCATGCCTTTTGGGTTAACTAATGCACCTAGTACTTTCATGAGATTAATGAACGAAGTTTTACGTGCTTTCATTGGACGATTTGTGGTAGTTTACTTTGATGACATACTGATTTATAGCAGATCTTTGGAAGAACATTTGGAACATTTATGTGCTGTTTTTATTGCTCTACGTGATGCACGTTTGTTTGGTAACCTTGGGAAGTGCACCTTTTGCACCGACCGAGTATCTTTTCTTGGCTATGTTGTTACTCCACAGGGAATTGAAGTTGACAAAGCCAAGATTGAAGCTATTGAGAGTTGGCCGCAGCCCAAAACGGTCACACAAGTGAGGAGTTTTCTTGGCCTCGCTGGATTCTATAGGCGTTTTGTGAGAGATTTCAGCACCATTGCTGCACCTCTCAACGAGCTTACAAAGAAGGATGTGCCTTTTGTTTGGGGTACCGCACAGGAAGAAGCCTTCACGGTATTGAAAGATAAGTTGACACATGCTCCTTTACTCCAACTTCCTGATTTTAATAAGACTTTTGAGCTTGAATGTGATGCTAGTGGAATTGGATTAGGAGGTGTGTTATTACAAGATGGCAAACCTGTTGCATACTTTTCTGAAAAATTGAGTGGGCCTAGTCTGAATTATTCTACTTATGATAAAGAATTATATGCTCTTGTTCGGACTTTAGAAACATGGCAACATTATTTATGGCCCAAAGAATTTGTTATACATTCTGATCATGAATCTTTGAAACATATTAAAAGTCAAGCTAAACTGAATCGTAGACATGCTAAATGGGTTGAATTCATTGAGACTTTCCCTTATGTCATTAAACACAAGAAGGGAAAAGAAAATGTTATTGCTGATGCATTGTCTCGTCGCTATACTATGCTTTCACAACTTGACTTCAAAATATTTGGTTTGGAGACCATCAAAGATCAATATGTGCATGATGCTGATTTTAAAGATGTAATGCAGAATTGTAAAGAAGGAAGAATGTGGAACAAGTTTGTCGTTAACGATGGATTTGTGTTTCGTGCTAACAAGCTATGCATTCCAGCTAGCTCCGTTCGTCTTTTGTTGTTGCAGGAGGCGCATGGAGGAGGATTAATGGAACACTTTGGCGTGAAGAAGACGGAGGACGTACTTGCTACACATTTCTTTTGGCCAAAGATGAGACGGGATGTTGAGCGTTTTATTGCTCGATGCACTACATGTCAAAAAGCTAAGTCACGACTCAATCCTCATGGTTTATATATGCCTTTGCCTGTACCTAGTGTTCCTTGGGAGGATATATCTATGGACTTTGTTTTAGGTTTACCTCGAACAAAGAAGGGGAGGGATAGCATATTTGTTGTCGTGGATAGATTCTCGAAAATGGCACACTTTATACCATGTCATAAAAGCGATGATGCTGTTAATGTTGCTGATTTGTTCTTTCGTGAAATTATTCGCTTGCATGGTGTGCCAAATACTATTGTTTCAGATCGTGATACTAAATTTCTTAGCCACTTTTGGAGATGTTTATGGGCTAAGTTGGGGACTAAACTGCTTTTTAGTACTACTTGTCACCCCCAAACTGATGGACAAACTGAAGTAGTCAATAGAACGTTGTCTACTATGCTTAGGGCTGTTTTGAAGAATAATAAGAAAATGTGGGAGGAATGCTTGCCTCATATTGAATTTGCTTATAATCGTTCATTGCATTCTACTACTAAGATGTGCCCTTTTGAAGTTGTGTATGGTTTCCTACCTCGTGCACCTATTGATTTGTTGCCTCTTCCATCTTCGGAGAAGGTTAATTTTGATGCTAAACAACGTGCTGAATTGATTTTAAAAATGCATGAGTTAACTAAGGAAAACATTGAGCGTATGAATGCTAAATATAAACTTGCTGGAGATAAGGGTAGAAAACATGTTGTGTTTGCACCTGGAGATCTTGTTTGGTTACATTTGCGTAAGGATAGATTTCCTGATTTGCGCAAATCAAAGCTAATGCCACGTGCTGATGGTCCCTTTAAGGTGTTAGAGAAAATAAATGATAATGCATATAAACTTGAGCTGCCTGCAGATTTTGGGGTTAGTCCCACTTTTAACATTGCAGATTTGAAGCCTTATTTGGATGAGGAAGATGAACTTCCGTCGAGGACGACTTCATTTCAAGAAGGGGAGGATGATGAGGACATCAATACAATTGTTACACCCACAGCCCCTGCTGCTATACATACTGGACCAATTACTAGAGCTCGTGCACGCCAACTAAATTACCAGGTACTTTCGTTTCTTGGTAATGATTCTAATGTTCATGAGAATATGATGCTGCCTAAATTGGATACATTTGTTTTGCTTACAAATGAAGGGCCTAGCTTGGAGAAGGATGAACATTGGAGCAAGAACAAGCATGGAGATGATGGCATGCGCAAGGGGAACAAGAACGGAGTTACAAATGATGATTTCAGAACTTTGAAGCCACCATAATGGGTGCATGAAGCCTTGGACGAAATATACAAGATGCCACTTCATAAATTTCGTCCCGAGGCTATTTTAGGTGCTGCGTCACCTTATTATTGGGCCAGGCCCATGTAATTTCGAAATACATAAGTATAGGCTATTTTTAGAGTCCGTATGTGTGGGGAAACAAGAGATAGGGTTGATTTCGGACCCCTCCACCAAGGGCCACGAAATTCCCCCCTCTTCCTCCATATATACAGCCCTTAGGGCATCGTTTAGACTTTGGGTTTTGTTTAGATTAAAAGTTCGCCATAGCTGCAACTTCGCGTACTTCGTTTGTGTTCAACGACCAGACAAAGGCGTCACAGAACCCCACCTTGATCAATAAAGCTTTCATCTTATATTCGCAATATCCAGATTGCAATCTTAGTTTCTTGCTTGTTCTTCGTTTGCTCGCAGGAAACAGACCCTCGTGGTCAGGTTGATCGTGCTCCGGCGTGGTCAATAACCTCTCGGAGTTGGTTTAGCGATTGCTAAGGCGCGACGTCCTCACACGTTCGTAGTCGGATCGTCAAAGTCGACTTCCACCAAAGCGAAATCCACCATCTCATCGAAAGACGGGACACCTTTGCCTCTATCAAAAAGGGTGCATCACCGCCAGACACCCGGGTCAAACACTAAAAAGCAAAAACCCTCTACAGGGCATGGAACCGTATTGGAAGGATGGCTTAATGGACCCTGTGAAATTCACAGTACGGAGGACGCCACACCAACTCACAGCCTTAGAGCATGTTGGATACTCCGGCAGGTGGCCGAAATTGGCGAGAATCTCCTAATTTCGGAGGCCAAAGAAAGCCACCCCAGAGACACCAATACGATATTAACAATCTTCGAGACTTTCGCATCAAATAATATGCGAAAAAGGACACTCCGCAGCCTTGCCGAAGTCTACCAAGTAGCAACAAACCGATGGAGTGACACGGCCATTACCTTCAACACCAATGACGAACCTAAATTACGAACAGCCCGAGCACCAGCCGCATTGGTCCTCAGTCCAATAGTGGACGGCTTTCGTCTTACCAAGGTACTCATGGACGGCGGCAGCGGATTGAACCTCATTTATGAGGAAACTATTCAAAAAATGGAAATAAACTGGAACCGCATCGAGCGAAGCAGCACAACCTTTAGAGGAATAATCCCTAGTCAGGAAGCACGCTGTACAGGAAAAATCACACTAGATGTGGTGTTCGGCACACCGGATAATTACAGGTACGAAGAAATCACGTTCCATGTGGCTCTGTTCAGCAGCGGTTATCACGCTCTGCTAGGGTGGGAAGCATTTACAATCTTCCAAGCAATACCCCATTACGGGTACATGAAGCTCACGATGCCCGAGCCCCATGGGATCATCACTCTCGCTAGTGATCCGGACATAGCACTCCACGCCGAAAACAAGACAGCCGCACTGGCCCTCGAGGCACTATCCGAATCCCTAGCGGCTGAGGAACTGATGGCGCTGCGCTCTACGGTGAATAGGGACGATGTGGTACTCGACAAAAGATCCAAGTCCACCTCCTTTAAACCGGCGGACGAAATAGTCAAATTCCAAGTCCATCCAACGGACCCCAATAAAACTGCTTCCATCGGGGCACAGTTAAACCCTGACGTAGACGCCGCACTGCGAGAGTTCCTACGAGAGAACTGGGACATTTTCGCCTGGCACCCTTCAGACATGCCAGGAATCCCACACAGGCTGGCCAAGCACAGCTTAAATATCCAAACAGGATTCAAACCTGTCAAACAGGCTCTTCAGTGTTTTCCGAACCTAAGAGACAAGCCATGGGAGAGGAGCTAGCAAAGCTATTGGAGGCCGGATTCATTAGAGATATAAAACATCCAGACTGGCTAGCAAACCTGGTGATGGTACCAAAGAAGGACAAATCATGGTGCATGTGCGTTGATTTTAAAGACTTTAACAAGGCTTGCCCAAAGGATCCCTTCCCCCTCCCCTGCATCGATCAAATTATCGATGCTACCGCAGGACATGATTCGTTGTGTTTCCTGGACGCATATTCCGGCTACCATCAAATCAAGATGGTAGAACCAGACCAAGCCACAATGGCATTCATCACACCATACGGCCCATTCTGCTGCAACACAATGCCCTTCGGGCTCAAAAACGCCGGCGCAACATATCAGCGCTTGATTCAGACATGTCTGGCAAACCAGATCGGCAAAACAGTGGAGGCATATGTAGATGATGTGGTCGTCAAAACAAGACATGTCGAATATCTAGTAGACGACTTGAGGCTCACATTCGATAACCTTCGAACATAAGACATCAAGCTCAACCAGGAAAAATGCCTTTTTGGCGTTCCAGCCGGAAAGCTCTTGGGCTTCATTGTATCCGGTAGAGGAATTGAAGCAAATCCAGCCAAGATCCGAGCTCTGTTGCAACTGGATATCCCAAAGGACCTCAAACAAATACAAAAGTTAACCGGATGCGTGGCGGCTCTAAGCCGCTTTATCTCCCGCTTGGGAGAAAAGGCCCGACCCCTTTACCGCCTCCTTCGGCGCACCGAACACTTCAAATGGACGGATGCAGCCACGGCCGGACTCGACGAAATAAAAACCATGTTGGCAACAAACCCAGTCCTGGCCGCGCCAAACACTGGCGAACCAATGCTATTGTACATCGCATCAACACATCAGGTTGTAAGCGCAGTGCTCGTCGTCGAACGAGAAATGGAAGGACACAAATCCCCCCTTCAAAAGCCGGTCTATTATGTGTCCACTGTCCTCACTCCCTACAAATCACGGTACCCGCATTATCAAAAGATTGCGTAAGTGGTATTCATGGCATCCCGGAAGCTACGACACTACTTTCAAGAGTGTTCAATCACAGTAGCCTCGGAAGTACCACTTAACGATATTATAAATAATCGTGACACAACGGGCCGGATTGCAAAATGGGCCGTTGAGCTCCTCCCGTTCGACATAACTTATAAGCCACGGCGAGCCATCAAGTCACAAGTCTTGGCCGACTTCGTCGCAGAATGGACGTAGGCCGAACTCCCTAAAGAATACGGCACATATTCAAATTGGATCATGCATTTCGATGGCTCCAAGATGTTGGCTGGACTTGGAGCTGGCGTCGTTTTGACGTCCCCCACAGGAGACACAGTTCAATACGTACTCTAGATTATGTACACAGACTCCAACAATGCAGCCGAATATGAGGCCCTTTTACATGGTCTCCGGATGGCAGTATCCATGGGCATTCAACGCCTTGAGGTGCGCAGGGACTCGAACCTCGCAATATCCCAAATAAATGGAGACTTTGACGCCAAGGATCAAAGATGGCGGCTTACCGCAATGCTGTCCTAAAAATGTCAGCTCGATTCGAAGGGCGTGAATTTCACCACATAGCCCAGGAAAATAATCAGGCGGCAGATGTCCTGGCACGCATCGGCGCAAAACGCGATGTAGTCCCCCCCAACATCTTCTTGGAAAGGCTATTCAAGCCATCCATAGTATGGGAAGGGGAGCCGCACAACAACAGCCTGGACACAACCGCACTGCCCGACACCGGACATTCTGACACAATCAGCGGCTCTGCCAATGAAATAACACCATCAGCCCACGTAATAATGGCCGTCATCGCCCCGTGGACAGAACCATTCCTCGCCTACCTTATTAGGCAGGAACTCCCCGAGGACCAAAACAAGGCACGCTGCATAGTGCAACGATCCAAAGCCTACAAAGTCCACGAGGGAGAGCTTTATAAGAAAAGCACTACCGGAGTCCTTCAAAGGTGCATCTCCGAAGAGGAAGGGCGGAACCTCCTGGCGGAAATTCATGCCGGACTTGGCGGTCATCAGGCTGCAGCTCGGTTCCTTGTGAGCAAGGCTTTCCGTACAGGCTTTTACTGGCCGACGGCCCGGGCAGACGCCCAGGACTTAGTCCAACGATGCACCGGTTGCCAGCTCTTTGCAAACCAAAGCCATATGCCACCCACCGCCCTCCAAACTATCCCCATCACTTGGCCCTTTGCGGTCTGGGGGCTTGATATGGTTGGATCCCTTAAAGGCGGAACCCACAAGCACAAATACTTACTGGTCATGGTGGATAAGTTCACTAAATGGATAGAAGCCAAGCCTATCAAGACGGCCGAATCCGGACCTGTGATAGACTTTATATCCGGGGTTGTACACCGTTATGGCGTCCCCCATAGCATCATCACTGATAATGGCACGAACTTTACGGCCGATGAGGTAAAACTCTGGTGCAAAAACATGGGCATCAAGCTCGATTATGCTTCCGTCTATCACCCACAAACCAACGGCCAGGTCGAACGTGCAAATGGTCTTATCATGAGCGGCATTAAAACCTAGATTAGTGCGGTCCCTCAAGGAATCTAACATGCACTGGGTAGAGGAGCTCGACTCCGTACTCTGGGGGCTGCGGACCACGCCGAATCGCACCATCGGATACACACCATTCTTTATGGTGTACAGCGCAGAGGCAGTTTTGCCTTGCGACATAATTCATGACTCACCTCTAGTGTGCATGTACGAAGAAAGAGAAGCCGAGCTCGATCGGCAGGACAGTTTGGACGCATTAGAGGAGGAGCGCGACGTGGCAAAAGCCCATTCCGCATTCTATCAACACCAGGCTCGAAGATACCAAAGCAGAGAAGTACGGGCCAAAAATTACAACATTGGCGAATTAGTTGTACGACTGCCGGACAAGAAAAAGGACAAACTCAAGCCCAAGTGGGAAGGTCCCTTCATAATTGACTAAGTCCTGACTGGTGGAGCGTACCGCCTGCGAAATGCATCGGATAACCGACTCGAGCCGAACCCATGGAACGCAGCCCGTCTCCGAAGATTCTATGCCTAGCGCCGGATCCTGTGTTCGTCTCCTTACTCTGTCCATTTTTTATATACTTTCTGTCTTACATTTCTCTCCTTCTCTCTCTCTCTTATAGCCTTTAAAGGCTCATAAAGTGACGCGCTATCCGTGCTCATTAAACCTGGGGGCTTCTTTAAACAGAAGCTTATTTATACGGGCTTCATGCCCACCACATGTGTTACGCTTCCGCATGTACCTTTTATTCACCATTATATGCATCGATATGACTTAAGTTTTGGCCAAGCTGGGTTGCCTAGCTCCTGTGCTTACCCCTACGTTCCCGATTGTTCGGCTAGGTGGTAAAGGGAGCACCTCTGCGATTGTTACTGCCGGGTCAGCCAGACGTGTACCTCAGACTGGGTGAAGCCGAAAGCTAGCGTTCTTAAGGGAATATTCGGTCGGTGAACTAAAGATGATCTTTTTTTATTTTTCTATATGCCTCCAGATGTTTTTCCTGCGTTTCTTTTCGCAGCATGGACATGCACTTTAGGGCATGCCTCCCAGGGAAAGGAACCCCTAACCGAACTATTCTCCCTGGAAGATGTTTCTTACTAACCATGTAATATAACATAACTAGTCGGGCACTTGTCTGTTCACGCACTAATGACCCCTACGCCTGGTCTCCATGCATTCCCCGGTTCTTATATAACCATATGGGAATTCGGACACACTCCGGACCGTCAGGTCCCGAGGCTGAAGCGAAAAGGTCGGCCATGACAAATGATCTACAATCCGGCTAGAAGGCATTATAAATGTCAATTAAATTACATAGTCATTTTGACTGATTGTATTCCTCTTCAATACCATCTAACAGGCTGTCTAATTTACAGTCCTGCTGGGAATACTTTGCGGCCAACTCTACTTGGCCGTATACTAAGCTTACAGGGATCTCCTTCCCATCGGGCCCTACAGGACCGACCTCGGCCATGTGGTTGGGGTCAGCCTTTGTGTACCGCGTCTTCACCATGGCCCAGGCCTCCCTAGCGCCTTGACGGCAGGCCGATATCTTCCACAATCGGAAGCGCCGCCGTGCTCCCTTTAGCTTCTCCGCAAGCTCTCCAAGACCTTCGGGCATGGAGATGGATGGCCACAGGGCCTGGGCGACGCCTTGCATCGCCTGCCGAACTCGATCGAGCAGTTGCGAGAGCTCGGGAAGAAGGTCACCCGTAGAACCGGGCATCTCCTCTGCAGGACGACCTATTAGCACACCTACAGACATTGCTCTGTTAGTCGACTTCCCCGCCGAACTTTCTTTTAAAGGTTCGTTCAAGCACTTACTAAATATGTCGCGCCGAAGCCGCTGATTCTCCTTCACGGAGTCTGACAGCTGGGCACGAACATCTTTCAGCTCGACGCCCAGCTTGGTGTTGGCATCCTGGAGATCGTTCTTCTCCCGCCTCACCTTTGTCAGCACCTTCTCACCAGCCTTTAGCTGGCGTAGGAGGTGTTGCCTTTCCGGATTCAATCCGGCGCCATCTGCAATTTCATTTGTCAGATTCGCACCCATGTCGTGCTTCGCAAAATACTTATCTTTCAATGTGTATATTACCAGAGGGGGTCTCCTTGGGCCCCCCTGCTGCGGCCAGTGCGGCCTCAAGTTGGGCTTTGCACTCTTCCAGCTCCTTGGATAGTAGGGAATTCTTTTCTGTAAGAACCTGCATAACAAATGATCCTTAAATCAGTTATTCTAACTGTTTCAAGTCTCGGGGGCTACTGGTCTATATATAATTAGCAAAATTTTCTTACCCGTATGTCTTTTACATATTGCTCCGTGGCTCTGGCTAGACCATTTTGAGCGGCACGGAGGTACGCATCTCCCGAATTGAAGGCATCTAACGCCCCTTGGGAGAAGCAAGCATCGCGAAGAATTGTCCGGCGGCGCCGGTGGTTCATGGCACTCTCCACCTCAGAGTTGGTGGCAGACAACCCGTCTGCATCCTCCGTCGAAGGAGCGTCTGGCATGCGCCTTGTGTTCGCCTCCGCCCCCGGACCAGGCTTTGGAGCCTGGCTGGTGGAGGTGCGATTGGCAGCCTCTCCGGATATAGTCCAGCGAGGTATGTTTGTCCTAAAGAGAGCACGAGTGTCAAATGTGCCTCGAAGGTATAACACCTGGGATAGAGGGGCGCGCCATACCTTTGCGCTGATGCCTCGGTCCGGACTGCACTTCTTTTCTGCCCATGGGGCCCTATGGCCCCTCGTTGGCTTGTCGCCGCAGGTTCGGCCTTCCGCCTCAAAAACCTCCCCTGCAAAGTTCGGTTGTAATCAGGAAACTGAAAACACGAGAGGGCGGACACCTATTCGGGATACTGGGACTTCGATCTCAGTTACCTGGGAGGCCAGAATTAGCCCTGGGCAATCAGCCGTAATGGCCACCAAGGCATTGTCCATGCTCAATTGATGGAACACTCCATCAATTAGCTCCACAGATATGTCCGGATCCTCTTGAGAGGCTGGGTCGAGGGACCGTCCTGGGTCCTCGGGTTGTGGAGGAGGGCTGCTTATTTCCTTAACAGCCCGGCGCAGTTCCTGCGTTGAAGTCGTCAGACTGAATATTTAACAATGGGAATACAAAACGGATGAGCAAGTAAATGCGACCACTTACCCAGCTTGGGGGATTGTGCATAGAGAATCCACCCTTGTGGGTTGACGCGGAGAAATTCCTCATCTTCTTCCTTATACAAAGTGGACAAGATCTTTAGTAGAGCGGCAACTGAATCCGGCCCCTTACGGCCATAGCGGGTGGCGTCGTCCTCCCTGTTGAAATCCCACATGGGGTGGCTTCTATACTGAAGCGGCTGCACCCCCCGCATGATGCATTCGGCCATAACTCCGATCATGGTTAGTCCGGAATGGGCCAACAATCTTATTCGGCCCATCAGGTAAATGATGTCCCTGTCACTTTCCCTCTGAGGGCTCCGTGGATGCCAGCTTAGGCGCTTCTTTAAGGGAGTACTGTCAAATTCAGGGAGGCCGATCCGGACATGATCCGGCAGCGGGATGTCTTCTATATAGAACCATTCTGAGGGCCAGTCTTCGGACGCCTTCTTTGGGGTTCCGGACAGATATCCGGTCCCGGCGATGCGCCACACTTCGGCTCCGCCCACTTGATACATTGACCCCTCCTTAGAGCGGGGCATAAGGCAGAATAACCTTTTCCATAGCCCGAAATGAGCCTCGACGCCCAAAAACAGGTCGCAGAGGGCTACGTAGCCCGCGATATGCAATACGGAGGCTGGCGTAAGATTATGTAGCTGGAGGCCGTAGAACTCCAGCAGCCCCCGGAGAAATGGATGGATTGAAACCCGATCCCCCTTATTAAATAAGGGACGAGGCACACCCGCTCTCCTTTGGAGGGATTGGGGGCACTTTCCGCTTGCTTCCCGCCGTTATAGGTGGCAAGATCGGCTCGAACCGGGATCATGTTGGCCGGGGGGAGGAATCCCTTGGTCTGGAGCTTCACCAGCTCGCTATGCGGGACGGAGCATCTCTCCCAGTACCCGGGCTGAGGGCTGGAAGGGCGAGGGGAGGAGTTGTGATGACTGGCCATGGTGGAATGTACCTTTGTCGGATGCGCTCTGATGAACACTCGCGAAAGGGGGAAGATGTGGTTTGCATCTAAATCCTCGTCCCCTTAAATAGGGCAGCTCATTTACGCGGCTAGGGGTGTGAATGTAAAAGCACTCAAACTTTTCATATTCCTTTGACACGTGGGAAGCGGCCATTATTGGGCGTAGAAGCCAAGGAGCGCAACATCTACAGAAAACCGGATTTTATTCAATAGGTGCACGGAATTTGGGGGAGAACCCACCTTGCAATGCCGAAGACAATCTGCGCGCCGGACTCATCATCATTGAAGCCTGGTTTGGGGGCTACTGAGGGAGTCCTGGATTAGGGGGTGTTCGGATAGCCGGACTATACCTTCAGCCGGACTCCTGGACTATGAAGATACAAGATTGAAGACTTTGTCCCATGTCCGGAAGGGACTTTCCTTGGCGTGGAAGGCAAGGTTGGCGATACGGATATTCAGATCTCCTACCATTGTAACCGACTTTGTGTAACCCTAACCCTCTCCGGTGTCTATATAAACCGGAGGGTTTTAGTCCGTAGGACAACATACACAACGACAATCATACCATAGGCTAGCTTCTAGGGTTTAGCCTCTATGATCTCATGGTAGATCTACTCTTGAACTACCCATATCATCAATATTAATCTAGAAGGACGTAGGGTTTTACCTCCATCGAGAGGGCCCGAACCTGGGTAAAACTTCGTGTCCCTTGCCTCCTGTTACCATCCAGCCTAGACGCACAGTTCGGGACCCCCTACCGGAGATCCGCCGGTTTTGACACCGACAATGAGTTTATATATTTTGATGTACCGAAGGTAGTTCGGAGTCCAGGATGTGATCACGGGCATAACGAGGAGTCTCTAAATGGTCGAGACATAAAGATTGATATATTGGAAGCCTATGTTTGGACATTGTAATGGTTCCAGGTGAAATCGGGAATATACCTGAGTACCGGGAGGTTACCAGAACCCCCCGGGAATTATATGGGCCTTATTGGGCCATATTGGTAGAGAGGAGAAGGGAGCCTAGGAGGTGGCGCCCCCAAGCCCAATCCGAATTGGGTGGGGGCCGGCCCCCCTTTCCTTCCTCCTTCCTCCTCCTTCCTTCCTCTCCTAGTCCAACTAGGGAAGGGGGGGAATCCTACTCCCGGTGGGAGTAGGACTCCTCCAGGGCGTGCCATAGAGGGCCGGCCCTCCCCCCTCTTCCACCCTTTATATACGGGGGAGGGGGGCACCCCATACACACAGAAGTTGACAATTGTTTTAGCCGTGTGCGGTGCCCTCGTCCACCATAATCCACCTCGGTCATATCGTAGTGGTGCTTATGCGAAGCCCTGTTCCGGTAGCTTCATCATCACCATCATCACGTCGTCGTGCTGGCGAAACTTTCCCTTGACACTCAGCTGGATCTAGAGTTCATGGGACGTCACCGAGCTGAACGTGTGCAGATCGCGGAGGTGCCATACCTTTGGTGCTAGGATCGGTCGGATCATGAAGACGTTTGACTACATCAACCGCATTGTCATAACGCTTCCGCTTACGGTCTACGAGGGTACGTGGAAAACACTCTTCCCCTCTCGTTGCTATGCATCACCATGATAGATCTTGTGTGTGCGTAGGAATTTATTTGAAATTACTGCGTTCCCCAACAGTGGCATCCGAGCCAGGTCTATGCGTAGATGTTATATGCACAAGTAGAACACAAAGGAGTTGTGGGTGTGGGTATATACATATTGCTTGCCGTCACTAGTTGATTCTTGATTCAACGGTATTGTTGGATGAAGCGGCCCACACCGACATTACGCATACGCTTACGCGAGACTAGTTCTACCGACGTGCTTCGCACATAGGTGGCTAGTGGGTGTTTGTTTCTCCAGCTTTAGTTAAATCGGATTCAATGAACAGGGTTCTTTCTGAAGATCAAAAAGCAATCACTATACCGCGTTGTGGTTTTTGATGCGTAGGTAAGAACGGTTCTTGCTTAGCCCGTAGCAGCCACGTAAAACGTGCAACAACAAAGTAGAGGACGTCTAACTTGTTTTTACAGGGCATGTTGTGATGTGATATGGTCAAGACATGATGCTAAATTTTGTTGTATGAGATGATCATGTTTTGTAATGGAGTTGTTGGCAACTGGCAGGAGCCATATGGTTGTCACTTTATTGTATGAAATGCAATCGCCGTGTAATTGCTTTACTTTATCACTAAGCGGTAGCGATAGTCGTAGAAGCAATAGTTGGCGAGACGACAATGATGCTTCGATGGAGATCAAGGTGTTAATCCAGTGATGATGGTGATCATGACGGTGCTTTCGAGATGGAGATCAAAGGCACAAGATGATGATGGCCATATCATATCACTTATATTGATTGCATGTGATGTTTATCCTTTATGCATCTTATTTTGCTTAGTTTGGCGGTAGCATTATAAGATGATCTCTCACTAAATTCCAAGGTATAAGTGTTCTCCCTAAGTATGCATCGTTGCTATAGTTCGTCGTGCCGAGACATCACGTGATGATCGGGTGTGATAAGCTCTATGTTCACATACAACGGGTGCAAGCCAGTTTTGCACACGCGGAATACTCGGGGTAAACTTGACGAGCCTAGCATTTGCAGATATGGCCTCGGAACACTGAGACTGAAAGGTCGAGCGTGAATCATATAGTAGATATGATCAACATAGTGATGTTCGCCATTGAAAACTACTCCAGCTCACGTGATGATCGGACATGGTTTAGTTGATATGGATCACGTGATCACTTAGATGATTAGAGGGATCTCTATCTAAGTGGGAGTTCTTAAGTAATTTGATTAATTGAACTTTAATTTATCATGAACTTAGTACCTGATAGTATTTTGCATGTCTATGTTGTTGTAGATAGATGGCCCGTGTTGTTGTTCCATTGAATTTTAATGCGTTCCTAGAGAAAGCTAAGTTGAAAGATGATGGCAGCAACTACACGGACTGGGTCCGTAACTTGAGGATTATCCTCATTGCTGCACAGAAGAATTGCATCCTAGAAGCACCGCTAGGTGACAAACCCACTGCAGGAGCAACGCCAGATGTTATGAACACCTGGCAGAGCAAAGCTGATGACTACTCGATAGTTCAGTGTGCCGTGCTTTACGGCTTAGAACCGGGACTTCAACGATGTTTTGAACGTCATGGAGCATATGAGATGTTCTAGGAGTTGAAGTTAATATTTCAAGCAAATGCCTGGATTGAGAGATATGAAGTCTCCAATAAGTTCTACAGCTGCAAAATGGAGGAGAATAATTCTGTCAGTGAACATATACTTAGAATCTCTGGGTACCACAACCACTTGACTCAACTCGGAGTTAATCTTTCTAATGATAGTGCCATTGACAGAGTTCTTCCATCACCGCCACCAAGCTACAAGGGCTTCATGATGAACTATAATATGCAAGGGATGGATAAGACAATTCCCGAGCTCTTTGCAATGCTAAAGGCTGCGGAGGTAGAAATCAAGAAAGAGCATCAAGTGTTGATGGTCAACAAGACTACCAGTTTCAAGAAAAAGGGTAAAGGGAAGAAGGGGAACTTCAAGAAGAACGGCAAGAAAGTTGCTTCTCAAGTGAATAAGCCCAAGTCCGGACCTAAGCCTAAGACTGAGTGCTTCTACTGCAAAGGGACTGGTCACTGGAAGCGGAACTGCCCAAGTATTTGGCGGAGAAGAAGGATGGCAAAGTGAAAGGTATATTTGATATACATGTTATTGATGTGTACCTTACTAATGCTCGCAGTAGCGCCTGGGTATTTGATACTGGTTCAATTGCTAACATTTGCAACTCGAAACAGGGGCTACGGATTAAGCGAAGATTGGCTAAGGATGAGGTGACGATGCACGTGGGAAATGGTTCCAAAGTCGATGTGATCGCCGTCAGCATGCTACCTCTACATCTACCTTCGGGATTAGTATTAGACCTAAAAAATTGTTATTTGGTGCCAGCATTGAGCATGAACATTATATTTGGATCTTGTTTGATGCGAGACGGTTATTCATTTAAATCAGAGAATAATGGTTGTTCTATTTATGTGAATAATATCTTTTATGGGCACACACCCTTGATGAGTGGTCTGTTTTTACTAAATCTTGATAGTAGTGATACACATATTCATAGTATTGAAGGCAAAAGATATAAGTTTAATAATGATATTGCACCTTATTTGTGGCACTGCCGTTTAGGTCATATTGGTGTAAAGAGCACGAAGAAACTCCATGCTGATGGACTTTTGGAATCACTTGATTATGAATCACTTGATGCTTGCGAACCATGCCTCATGGGCAGATGACTAAAACTCCGTTCTCCGGAACAATGGAGCGAGCAACAGACTTATTGGAAATAATACATACTGACGTATGCGGTCCGATGAGTGTTGATGCTTGCAGTGGGTATCATTATTTTCTTACCTTCACAGATGATTTGAGCAGATATGGGTATATCTACTTGATGAAACATAAGTCTGAAACATTTGAAAAGTTCAAAGAATTTCAGAGTGAAGTGAAAAATCATCGTAACAAGAAAATTAAGTTTCTACGATCTGATCGTGGAGGTGAATATTTGAGTTATGAGTTTGGTCTTCATTTGAAACAATGCGGAATAGTTTCGCAACTCACGCCACCTGGAACACCACAATGTAATGGTGTGTGTGAATGTCACAACCGATCTATGATGTCTCTCACTGAATTACCGCTTTCGTTTTGTGGTTATGCTTTAGAGACAACTGCATTCACGTTAAATAGGGCACCATCAAAATCCGTTGAGACGACTATGAACTGTGGTTTGGCAAGAAACCAAAGTTGTCGTTTCTTAAAGTTTGGGGCTGCGATGCTTATGTGAAAAAGCTTCAGACTGATAAGCTCGAACCCAAATCAGAGAAATGTGTCTTCATAGGATACCTAAAAGAGACTGTTGGGTACACCTTCTATCACAGATCCGAAGGCAAGATATTCGTTGCTAAGAATGGATCCTTTCTAGAGAAGGAGTTTCTCTCGAAAGAAGTGAGTGGATGGAAAGTAGAACTTGACGAGGTAATTGTACCTACTCCCTTGTTGGAAAGTAGTTCATCACTGTAATCAGTTCTAGTGATTCCTACACCAGTAAGTGAGGAAGCTAATGATGATGATCATGAAACTTCTGATCAAGTTACTACCAAACCTCGTAGGTCAACCAGAGTAAGATCCACACCAGATTGTTACGGTAATCCTGTTCTGGAGGTCATGTTACTTGACCATGACGAACCTACGAACTATGATGAAGCGATGACGAGCCTAGATTCTGCAAAATGGCTTGAGGCCATGAAATCTGAGATGGGATCCATGTATGAGAACAAAGTGTGGACTTTGGTAGACTTGCCCGATGATCAGCAGGCCATAGAGAATAAATGGATCCTCAAGAAGAAGACTGACGCTGACGGTAGTGTTACTGTCTACAAAGCTCGACTTTTTGCAAAATGTTTTCGCCAAGTTCAAGGAGTTGACTATGATGAGACTTTCTCACCCGTAGCGATGCTTAGGTCTGTCCGAATCATGTTAGCAATTGCCGCATTTTATGATTATGAAATTTGGCAAATGGATGTCAGAACTGCATTCCTTAATGGATATCTTAAAGAAGAGTTGTATATGATGCAACCAGAAGGTTTTGTCGATCCAAAAGGTGCTAACAAAGTGTGCAAGATCTAGTGATCCATTTATGGACTGGTGCAAGCCTCTCGGAGTTGGAATATACGCTTTGATAGTGTGATCAAAGCATATGGTTTTATATAGACTTTTGGAGAAGCCTGTATATACAAGAAAGTGAGTGGGAGCTTTGTAGCATTTCTGATATTATATGTGGATGACATATTACCGATCGGAAATGATTCTGAATTTCTGAATAGCATAAAAGGATACTTGAATAAGAATTTTTCAATGAAAGACCTCGGTGAAGCTACTTATATATTGGGCATCAAAATCTATAGAGATAGATCAAGACGCTTAATTGGACTTTCACAAAGCACATACCTTGGTAAAGTTTTGAAAAGGTTCAAAATGGATCAAGCAAAGAAAGGGTTCTTGCCTGTGTTACAAGGTGTGAAGTTGAGTCAGACTCAATGCCCGACCACTGCAGAAGATAGAGAGAAAATGAAAGTCATTCCCTATGCTTCAGCCATAGGTTCTATCATGTATGCAATGTTGTGTGCCAAACCTGATGTGTGCCTTGCTATGAGTTTGGCAGGGAGGTACCAAAGTAATCCAGGAGTGGATCACTGGACAGCGGTCAAGAACATCGTGAAATACCTTAAAAGGACCAAGGATATGTTTCTCGTTTATGGGGGTGACAAAGTTCTCGTCGTAAACGGTTACGTCACTGGAAGCTTTGACACTAATCCGGATGACTCTAAGTCACAGAACGTATACATTTTTTTATTAAATGGTGGAGCTGTCAGTTGGTGCAGTTCCAAGCAGAGCATCATGGCGGGATCTACATGTGAAGCGGAGTACAGAGCTGCTTCAGAAGCAACTAATGAAGGGGTCTGGATGAAGGTGTTCATATCCGATCTAGGTGCCATACCTAGTGCATCGGGTCCAATGAAAATCTTTTGCGACAATACTGGTGCAATTGCCTTGGCAAAGGAGTCCACATTTCACAAGAGAACCAAGCACATCAAGAGAGGCTTCAATTCCATCCGCGATCAAGTCAAGGAGGGAGACATAGAGATTTTCAAGATACATACGGATCTGATTGTTGCAGACCCGTTGACTAAGCCTCTCTCACGAGCAAAACATGATCAACACCAAGACTCCATGGGTGTTAGAATCATTACTATTTAATCTTGATTATTGACTCTAGTGCAAGTGGGAGACTGAAGGAAATATGCCCTAGAGGCAATAATAAAGTTGTTATTTATATTTCCTTATATCATGATAAATGTTTATTATTCATGCTAGAATTGTATTAACTGGAAACTTAGTACATGTGTGAATACATAGACAAACAGAGTGTCACTAGTATGCCTCTACTTGACTAGCTCGTTGATCAAAGATGGTTAAGTTTCCTAGCCATGGACAAAGGGTTGTCATTTGATGAATGGGATCACATCATTAGAGAATGATGTGATTGACTTGACCCATCCGTTAGCTTAGCATGATGATCGTTTAGTTTACTGCTATTGCTTTCTCCATAACTTATACATGTTCATATGACTATGAGATTATGCAACTCCCGAATACCGAAGGAACACTTAGTGTGCTATTAGACTTCACAACGTAACTGGGTGACTATAAAGATGCTCTACAGGTGTCTCCGATGGTGTTTGTTGAGTTCACATAGATCGAGATTAGGATTTGTCACTCCGTGTATCGGAGAGGTATCTCTGGGCCTTCTCGGTGGTGCACATCACTATAAGCCTTGCAAGCAATGTGACTAATGAGTTAGTTACGGGATGTAGCACTACGGAATGAGTAAAGAGACTTGCGGGTAACTAGATTGAACTAGGTATGATGATACCGACGGTCGAATCTCGGGCAAGTAACATACCGATGACAAAGGGAACAATGTATGTTGTTATGCGGTTTAACCAATAAAGATATTCGTAGAATATGTGGAACCAATATTAGCATCCAGGTTCCGCTATTGGTTATTGACCGGAGATGAGTCTCGGTCATGTATACATAGTTCTCAAACCCGTAGGGTCCGCACGCTTCGGTGACGATTGGTATTATGAGCTTATGTATTTTGATGTACCGAAGGTAGTTCAGAGTCCCGGATGTGATCACAGGCATGACGAGGAGTCTCGAAATGGTCGAGACATAAAGATCGATATATTGGAATCCTATGTTTGGACATCGGAATGGTTCCGGGTGACCGGAACCCCCCGGGAAGTATATGGGCCTTATTGGGCCATAGTGGGAGAGAGGAGAAGGGAGCATAGGAGGGGCGTGCCCCCCAAGCCCAATCCAAATTGGGTGGGGGCGCCCCCCCCCCCTTCCTTCCTCCTTGCTCCCCCTTCCTTCCTCTCCTAGTCCACCTAGGGAGGGGGTAAATCCTACTCCAGGTGGGAGTAGGACTCCTCGAGGGCTCGCCATAGAGGGCCGGCCCTGATACGTCTCCAACGTATCTATAATTTTTTATTGTTCCATGCTATTATATTATCTATTTTGGATGTTTAATGGGCTTTAATATACCTTTTTATATTATTTTTGGGACTAACCTACTAACCAAAGGTCAAGTGCAAATTGTTGTTTTTTGCCTATTTCAGTGTTTCACGGAAAAGGAATATCAAATGGAATCCAAACAGAATGAAACCTTCGGGAGAGTTATTTTTGGAACAAACGTGATCCAGGAGACTTGGAGTGGGCGTCAAGAAAGAAGCAAGGAGGCCACGAGGAAGGAGGGCGTGCCCAGGGGGGCCAGACGCGCCCCCACCCTCGTGGGCCCCTCGCAGCTCCACCGACCTACTTCTTCCTCCTATATATACCCATATACCCTGAAAACATCCAGGAGCATGATACGTCCATTTTGCATCATGCTTTTATATCGATATTTATTGCATTATGGGTTGTTATTACACATTATGTCACAATACTTATGCCTTTTCTCTCTTATTCTACAAGGTTTATATGAAGAGGGAGAATGCCGGCAGCTGGAATTCTGGGCTGGAAAAGGAGCAAATATTACAGACCTGTTCTGCACATCTCCAAAAGTACTGAAACTCCACGGGAATTATTTTCAGAATATATAAAAAATATTGGGCGAAAGAAGTACCAGAGGGGGCCACCCACCGTCCACGAGGGTGGGGGCGTGCCCTACCCCCTGGGCACGCCCCCTGCCTCGTGGGCCCCCTGGTGGCCCTCTGATTCCCATCTTTGGCTATATGGAGTCTTTCGTCGGGGAAAAAATCATAAGCAAGCTCACGGGACGAAACTCCGCCGCTACGAGGCGGAACCTTGACGGAACCAATCTAGGGCTCCAGCGGAGCTGTTCTCCCCGGGAAACTTCCCTCCGGGAGGGGGATATCATCACCTTCGTCATCACCAACGATCCTCTCATCGGGAGGTGGTCAAGCTCCATAAACATCTTCACCAACACCACCTCATCTCAAACCCTAGTTCACCTCTTGTATCCAATCTTTGTATCCAAACCTCAGATTGGTACCTGTGGGTTGCTAGTAGTGTTGATTACTCCTTGTAGTTGATGCTAGTTGGTTTATTTGGTGGAAGATCATATGTTCAGATCCATTCTGCATATTAATACACCTCTGATTTTGAACAGGAATATGTTTTGTGAGTAGTTACGTTTGTTCCTGAGGACATGGGAGAAGTCTTGCTATAAGTAGTCATGTGAATTTGGTATTCGTTCGATATTTTGATGAGATGTATGTTGTCATCCCTCTAGTGGTGTCATGTGAACGTCATCGACATGAAACTTCACCATTGTTTGGGCCTAGAGGGAGGCATTGGGAAGTAATAAGTAGATGATGGGTTGCTAGAGTGACAGAAGCTTAAACCCTAGTTTATGCGTTGCTTCATAAGGGGCTAATTTGGATCCATATGTTTCATGCTATGGTTAGGTTTACCTTAATACTTCTGTTGTAGTTGCGGATGCTTGCAATAGGGGTTAATCATAAGTGGGAAGCTTTTCCAAGTAAGGGCAGTACCCAAGGACCGGTCCACCCACATACCAAATTATCAAAGTACCGAACGCGAATCATATGAACGTGATGAAACCTAGCTTGACGATAATTTCCATGTGTCCTCGGGAGCATTTTCCTTTATATAAGAGTTTGTCCAGGCTTGTCCTTTGCTACAAAAAGGATTGGGCCATCTTGCTGCACCTTATTTACTTGCATTACTTGTTACACGTTACAAATTACCTTATCACAAAACTATCTGTTACCGATAATTTTAGTGCTTGCAGAGAATACCTTACTGAAAACTGCTTATCATTCCTTCTGCTCCTCATTGGGTTCGATACTCTTACTTATCGAAAAGGCTACGATAGATCCCCTACACTTGTGGTTCATCAAGACTCTTTTCTGGCGCCGTTGCCGGGGACTGAAGCGCCTTTGGTAGGTGGAATTTGGTAAGGAAATTTTTATATAGTGTGCTGAAATTTATTGTCACTTTTTACTATGGAACATAATCCTTTGTGGTGCTTGTTCAGGGTATCTTCACCCTGACCAGTAGAGAAAATAGTTGCTCCTCAACCTATTGAACCTACTGAAAATGTTTACTTTGAAATTCCTTCGGGTATGATAGAGAAACTGCTAGCTAATCCTTCCACAGGTGATGGAACATTACATCCCAATTTGCACTTAATCTATGTGGATGAAGTTTGTGGATTATTTAAGCTTGCAGGTATGCCCGAGGATGTTATCAAGAAGAAGGTCTTCCCTTTATCTTTGAAGGGATATGCATTGACATGGTTGAGGCTATGTGATGATATTGGATCATGGAACTACCAACGATTGAAATTGGAATTTTATCAGAAGTTTTATCCTATGCATCTTGTTCATCGTGATCGTAATTATATATATAATTTTTGGCCCCGCGAAGGATAAAGCATCGCTCAAGCTTGGGGGAGGCTTAAGTCAATGTTATATTCATGCCCCAATCATGAGCTCTCAAAAGAAATGATTATTCAAAAAATTTATGCTCGGCTTTCTCTCAGTAATCGCTCCATGGTCAATACTTCTTGTACTGGATCTTTTATGATGAAGACTATTGAATTCAAATGGGATTTATTGGAAAGAATTAAATGCAACTCTGAAGATTGGGACCTCGACGAAGGTAAGGAGTCAGGTATAACACCTAAGTTTGATTGTATTAAATCTTTTATGGATACTGATGCTTTTCGTGAATTTAGCACTAAATATGGACCTGACTCTGAGATAGTAGCTTCTTTTTGTGAATCCTTTGCTACTCATGTTGGTCTCCCTAAGGAGAAGTGGTTTAAATATAATCCTCCCATTGAAGTAAAAGTAGTTGCACCTATTAAAGTTGAAGAAAAGACTATCAGTTATAATGATCCTGTTGTTCCTACTGCTTATATTGAGAAACCACCTTTCCGTGTTAGAATGAAGGATCATGCTAAAGCTTCAACTGTGGTCAACAAAAGTAATATTAAGACACCTAAACCCCCTAAGCAAATTAAAGTTGAACCTAGTGTTGCTATGGTTAAATATCTCTTGGACGATGATGAGGACATGACTACCTTGGATATGACCAAAAATATTGCATATATGCATATTTGTCAGGTGATTTCTAGTGCAAACTATTCAATAATCTATTTATGTTATCCAGAACAAAAATACTTCACACACTTTTGTGTTTTGTCTAATTGCAGGTGTATGGGACATTTGTACAATCCACATATGAAGATAAGGAAGAAAGAGATGTTTATTTGCTGTCCAAAAAGTTCTCTCACGTCACTTTTGGCCCAAGAGAAGATAGAGTCCAAGTCTCTCACGTTCTGGATTCAGATTCGGACTGCACAGACATACCTGACTCAAAACGCACACAAGTTTTTCATACGGACTCCGAATTGGGTGATTCTTTTTTTGTTGGAAACTAGATTTCGTGCACTTTCCAACCCAATTGAAATCACCTTCAAATTCGTCCGGAGCTTTGAGTTGTGGACGAAACAATCTATTGCTGCAGCAGAATCCGAGTCAAACTACAAGTCCAAAGGTGTTACATCACCTCCACTTGGGCCCATTGGCCTTGTACGACCTAGATTTAGTTTTAGGCTGCCTTGGGACGTCTTCCCACCTCCTTGGCCGCCACCCCTTGCTCCTATATAAGTAGATCCATCTAGTAGCTTTTCCTTAGGATTTGTTTAGTTAAAAGTTAGCCATTGCAACTTCGTGTACTTCGTTTGTGTCCAACGACCAGACCAAGACCGCTTACGGATCCTCACCTTTATCAAAACTTCATATATACTCGCAATATTCAGATTGCTTTTATCATATTCTTGCTTGTTCTTCGATTGCTTGCAGGAATAGACCTTCGTGGTCAGGTTGATTGTGCTCCAGCGTGGTCAATAACCTTTCGGAGTTGGTTTAGCGATTGCTAAGGCGCAACGTCGTGCACGTTTGTAGTCGGATCGTCAAAGTCATCTTCACCAAATCGATAGTTATCATCTCATCGAAAGATCGGGACACCCCCGCCTCTATCAAGTGGTATCAGTTTTCAGGTTGCTCGGTGAGAATTTCCAGTTTTCCTAGATTAGATTTATTTTCTTACCTATTGTCCAAGAAAAAGCCACACAAAAAAAGTTAGATCTGTTCATCCTTTATTCAAGCCAGTCCGAGCCTTTGCAATTTTCTATTCATTGCTTGCATAGTTGAATTATCGGTTGCATCGTCGTGTCAGTTGCTGGTTTTAGCGTCTAGTTCCTTTAGAGTTTCGAGTTCTGTTCACATTAGTCACGCCGCCGCTGCATCATTATCCCTTCCGCTGTCCACCATTCCATCTATTAATTTCCACCATATGCTACGCACTGTTCATTGTCATAATCATAGTTGAGGTCATTCACATCTTCGCCTGATCTAATCTGCATCTTATCTAGTTTGTCTTGGAAAGAAAAAAAAAGAAGATAGAGAAAAAAGAGAAAAAAGGAAAAAAAAGAAAAAGAGAGAGAAGAAAAAGAAAAAAAAAGCGTGAGAAAAAAAAGAGAGAAGAAAAAAAAAATTGGATCTATCCAGAATCAATCTCGTACCTGAATTCGGATTGGAATCTGTTTTGTGCACTGTTCAGTAAAACAGGTGTATCTTCCTCATACGAAGTCCGTTTTGGCTCCGCGAGTACTCAAATTGAAGCTAGCGACGAGCCGCATCTAAATAATTGCAGAAGCTGGTTCAATATTTGACACCTCAAAATCGGCTTCTAAATAGGTTTTTTTGCCCTCCGAAGTTCATGAACACAGCTTGTTCCAATTTTTCAGGCCAGTTTTAGAATTCTTTGACTCCTCATATCAACTCGGAATTGAGTGATTCTTTTTGCATTGGAAAGCTTGAGTTAGTAGCATTCTTTGAAAGAATTTATCAGAAAATTGTCTCAAACTTTTCAAGAGGAAAGTTGGAGAGAGAGTTGTTGTATATCCTGCTTGGTAGTTGTTTTTCATCATTATCTTCACTGCCGTTGTGATCTTCACTTATATCTTGCTATCAAGAGCTACTTAGTATCCTTCATTGATGCTAGTTGTGCTACGCCATGACCTCATTAGTGTTCTAGGCTCGCGTCTCTAGTCCGGTCTAGCCTAGGACCAGCACAGTACCGTCGTTGAGCGTTTATTCAACATTGCATCTTTGAATTGATTATTGCTAATCTTTTGCTACCATATATGGCCCACCCAGCTCCACATATTTCTACACCGTGTATACGTACGCTCCCCTGGCAATCGCTTTACTCAATATTCGGAGTTACTTGACACCGCTGGTTGCCGATCACCGCCTGCTGCATGGTAAGAACTTGTAAGACATTGATATTTGCTTTACTGTGAGCGTTTTACCACCACATCCTAGTAGTTATAGGAACATTATTTTTGGGTTTTGTTTCTTGTTCTACTAATCATGATAGGATCCAGTGTCAATTCATGGGCTTTGTCGATCGCGGGAGACGTGCCACCACCTTTGCAAATACCACAACCGTCACGAGAGGTGCACAAACATCCAAATGCACATGATCAGGTTAATGTATCTATACCACCATTTAATGGCCGTTTTAAACCTGCTTTATATATTGAATGGGAGTTCGACATAAAAAATATATTTGCTTCCCATAATTTCAATGAACATAAAAAGGTTAAGGTTGCGGTTGGTTCTTTCACTGGTTATGCTTTGGTTTGGTGGAGTGAATATTGTCGGTTACACCCTGATTATATACCTACTACTTGGGATGATTTGAAACTTGCCATGCGACATACTTTCGTCCCTGCTTATTATACTCGTGACATGATTAAGAAGTTGCAACACTTAAAACAAGGTAGTGAAACTGTAACAAAATATTATGATGATTTACAAACTACCTTGTTGCATTCCTCTTTAGAAGAAAGTGAAGATGATTTTATGGATAGATTTTGGGGAGGATTAAATCGTGATATTCAAGAGATACTAATTCATGAAGAGTGTTATCCTATGGACCATTTGTTTCATCTTGCTTGCAAAGCTGAACAGGAAATAAAACGACGTGTTGGCCACGAGGAGAACAAGTGCACGGTGCACATTCCAAGAGTTGATATGATTGTTCCTTCAACTACTAGGCATACTATGACAACCACATCCGTTGTTGTCAGGACTACATCACCTCCACCATGTGACACATCGCCCCCGAGAGTGGCTACATCATCTGAGTTGATCATAAGAGGTAATGACAAAGGTACTGATCTTCCATCTCTACATGAGAATGATGAATGCCTTGTCAATTTGAATGCAACATCTGATGAGCTACCCACTACTTTGATCACACCACCTATTTTAGAGGACTTCGTTGATAATTTGACTTTGCCATGTGATCAAACAACTGAAATACCAACAATTTTGAGTGCACCCATTGAATTAACTATTGATGCAAAAGAACCAATGTTTAATCATTTTGATATGACCTCTAATCTTGGTGATGATTCTGTGTTGAATGACTTATTGCATGTTTGCTTATTTAAGCATGTTGTAGCATGTAAATTTGATGCAAGTAAAGTTTATTCACCAATGTTGGGATGGTTTAATGATGAACATTGTCAATCTTTTGAAATGAATAAGAGCTTCACTTATATGTGCAAACTGAGTTGCAATATTTTCATGCCTTCTACTTCTTGTGCTATTTTTTTGGCTTTAGATTTTATGAACTATACAAGTTACTCGTCTATTCATGTGTCATATATGCAAAAATCAAGGGAAGTAAAAATGGATGACATATACATATACAACATGTACACCTTGTCTCTTTTGTTAGCCACATTTCAGATTAAGCAACACCGAGGACGGCTTTATTTTCAAGAAGGGGAGGATGATGAGGACATGACTACCTTGGATATGACCAAAAATATTGCATATATGCATATTTGTCAGGTGATTTCTAGTGCAAACTATTCAATAATCTATTTATGTTATCCAGAACAAAAATACTTCACACACTTTTGTGTTTTGTCTAATTGCAGGTGTATGGGACATTTGTACAATCCACATATGAAGATAAGGAAGAAAGAGATGTTTATTTGCTGTCCAAAAAGTTCTCTCACGTCACTTTTGGCCCAAGAGAAGATAGAGTCCAAGTCTCTCACGTTCTGGATTCAGATTCGGACTGCACAGACATACCTGACTCAAAACGCACACAAGTTTTTCATACGGACTCCGAATTGGGTGATTCTTTTTTTGTTGGAAACTAGATTTCGTGCACTTTCCAACCCAATTGGAATCACCTTCAAATTCGTCCGGAGCTTTGAGTTGTGGACGAAACAATCTATTGTTGCAGCAGAATCCGAGTCAAACTACAAGTCCAAAGGTGTTACATCACCTCCACTTGGGCCCATTGGCCTTGTACGACCTAGATTTAGTTTTAGGCTGCCTTGGGACGTCCTCCCACCTCCTTGGCCGCCACCCCTTGCTCCTATATAAGTAGATCCATCTAGTAGCTTTTCCTTAGGATTTGTTTAGTTAAAAGTTAGCCATTGCAACTTCGTGTACTTCGTTTGTGTCCAACGACCAGACCAAGACCGCTTACGGATCCTCACCTTTATCAAAACTTCATATATACTCGCAATATTCAGATTGCTTTTATCATATTCTTGCTTGTTCTTCGATTGCTTGCAGGAATAGACCTTCGTGGTCAGGTTGATTGTGCTCCAGCGTGGTCAATAACCTTTCGGAGTTGGTTTAGCGATTGCTAAGGCGCAACGTCGTGCACGTTTGTAGTCGGATCGTCAAAGTCATCTTCACCAAATCGATAGTTATCATCTCATCGAAAGATCGGGACACCCCCGCCTCTATCAGACGATAATATTCATGGGCATGTTATTTACTTCTGTAATGAATCTGCTACAATTGCTAGACCTGATACTAAAAATAAACATAGACCTGTTGTAGGCATGCCTGTTATTTCTGTTAAAATAGGAGATCATTGCTATCATGGCTTATGTGATATGGGTGCTAGTGCAAGTGCAATACCTCATTCCTTATACAAATAAATTATGCATGATATTGCACCTGCTGAGATAGAATAGATTGATGTTACAATTCAGCTTTCCAATAGATATACTATTTCACCAGTTGGGATTGTTAGAGATGTTGAAGTCTTGTGTGGGAAAGTTAAATATCCTGCTGATTTTCTTGTTCTTGATTCCCCACAAAATGACTTTTGTCCCAGTATATTTGGTAGACCCTTCTTGATACTGTTAATGCTAAGATAGACTGCAACAAGGATATTGTTTCTATTGGTTTAGGGGATATGTCTCATGAGTTTAATTTTGCTAAATTTCGTACACAACCCCATGATAAAGAATTGCGTAGTAAAGATGAAATTGTTGGTCTTTCTTCTATTCCCATGCCTCCTACTGATCCTTTAGAACAATATTTGCTAGACCATGAAAATGATATGTTTATGAATGAAAGAAGTGAAATAGATGAATTATTCTTTAAACAGGGACCTATTTTGAAACACAACTTGCCTGTTAAAATCCTAGGGGATCCCCCTCCACCTAAGGGTGATCCTATGTTTGAGCTTAAACCTTTACCTGATACTCTCAAATATGCGTATCTTGATGAGAAAGAGATATATCCTGTTATTATTAGTGCTAACCTTTCAGAGCATGAAGAAAAGAAATTATTGAAAACTCTGAAGAAGCACCGTGCTGCTATTGGATATACTCTTGATGATCTTAAGGGCATTAGTCCCACTCTATGCCAGCACAAAATAAAGCTGGAGAAAGACGCTAAACCAGTTGTTGATCATCAACAACGGTTAAATCCTAAGATGAAAGAAGTGGTAAGAAAAGAAATACTAAAACTTCTAGAGGCAGGTATAATTTATCCCGTTGCTGATAGTCAGTGGGTAAGCCCTGTCCATTGTGTCCCTAAGAAGGGATGTATTACTGTTGTTCCTAATGATAAAGTTGAATTGATCCCACAAAGAATTGTTACAGGTTATAGAATGGTAATTGATTTCCGTAAATTAAATAAAGCTACTAAAAAGGATCATTACCCTTTACCTTTTATTGATGAAATGCTAGAAAGATTATCCAAGCATACATATTTTTATTTCTAGATGGCTATTCTGGTTTCTCTCAAATACCTGTGTCAAAATAGGATCAAGAAAAGACAACTTTTACTTGCCCTTTCGGTACCTTTGCTTATAGACGTATGTCTTTTGGTTTATGTAATGCACCTGCTACTTTTCAAAGATGTATGACTGCTATATTCTCTGACTTTTGTGAAAAGATTGTTGAGGTATTCATGGATGATTTCTCTGTTTATGAGACTTCTTTTGATGATTTCTTAAGCAACCTTGATCGAGTTTTGCAGATATGTGAAGAAACTAATCTTGTCTTGAATTGGGAGAAGTGCCACTTTATGGTTAATGAAGGTATTGTCTTGGGGCATAAAATTTCTGAAATAGGTATTGAAGTTGATAAAGCTAAGGTTGATGCCATTGAAATGTCGTGTCCCAAGGACATTAAAGGTATAAGAAGTTCCCTTGGTCATGCCGGTTTTTATAGGAGGTTCATTAAGGACTTTCCTAAAATTTCTCGGCCTCTGACTAATCTCTTACAAAAAGATGTTCCTTTTGTCTTTGATGATGACTGTGTAGAAGCATTTGAAACACTTAAGAAAGCTTTGGTTTCTGCACCTATTGTTCAACCTCCTGATTGGAATCTACCCTTTGAAATTATGTGTGATGCTAGTGATTATGATGTAGGGGTTGTCCTAGGACAAAGAGTTGATAAGAAATTAAATCTTATTCAATATGCTACTAAAACTCTAGACAGTGCCCAAAGAAATTATGCTACTACAGAAAAAGAATTTTTAGCAGTTGTATTTGCTTGTGATAAGTTCAGACCTTATATAGTTGACTCTAAAGTAACTGTTCACACTGATCATGCTGCTATTAAATATCTTATGGAAAAGAAAGATGCTAAACCTAGACTTATTAGATGGGTTCTCTAGCTACAAGAATTTGATTTGCATATTATTGATAGAAAGGGAGCTGAGAACCCCGTTGCAGACAACTTATCTAGGTTAGAGAATGTTCTTGATGACCCACTACCTATTGATGATAGCTTTCCTGATGAACAATTAGCTGTCATAAATGCTTCTCGTACTGATCCATGGTATGCTTACATTGTTGCTAAATTTATACCACCTAGTTTCACATAACAGCAAAAGAAAATGTTCTTCTATGATTTAAGACACTACTTCTGGGATGACCCACATCTTTATAAAGAAGGAGTAGATGGTGTTATTAGATGTTGTATACCTGAGCATGAACAGGAACAAATCCTACGCAAGTGCCCCTCCGAGGCTTATGGAGGACACCATGCTGGAGATAGAACTGCGCATAAGGTATTGCAATCCGGTTTTTATTGGCCTACTCTCTTCAAAGATGCCCGTAAGTTTGTCTTGTCTTGTGATGAATGTCAAAGAATTGGTAATATTAGTAGACATCAAGAAATGCTTATGAACTATTCACTTTTCATTGAACCATTTGATGCTTGGGGCTTTGATTATGTGGGACCTTTTCCTTCCTCTAATGGGTATACTCATATTTTAGTTGTTGTTGATTATGTTACTAAGTGGGTAGAAGCTATTCCAACTAGTAGTGTTGATCATAACACCTCTATTAAGACGCTTAAAGAAGTTATTTTTCCGAGGTTTGGAGTCCCTAGATACTTAATGACTGATGGTGGTTCACACTTTATTCATGGTGCTTTTCGTAAAATGCTTGCTAAGTATGATGTTAATAATAGAATTGCATCTCCCTATCATCCACAGCCTAGTGGTCAAGTAGAACTTAGCAATAGAGAGCTTAAATTATTTTTGCAAAAGACTGTTAATAGATCTAGAAAGAATTGGTTCAAGAAACTTGATGATGCATTATGGGCCTATAGAACTGCATATAAAAATCCTATGGGTATGTCTCCATATAAAATGGTTTATGGTAAAGCATGTCACTTACTTCTTGAACTAGAACATAGGGCATATTGGGCTATTAAAGAGCTCAACTATGACTTTAAACTTGCCGGTGAGAAGAGGCTTTTTGACATTAGATCACTTGATGAATGGAGAACCCAGGTCTACGAGAATGCCAAACTGTTTAAAGAAGAAGTAAAAAGATGGCATGATAAAAGAATACAAAAATGTGAGTATAATGTAGGTGATTATGTATTGTTGTACAACTCTCGTTTAAGATTTTTTGCAAGCAAACTCCTCCCTAAATGGGAAGGTCCTTACGTCATTGAGGAGGTCTATCGTTCAGGTGCCATAAAAATCAACAACTTCGAAGGCACAAATCTGAAGTTGGTGAACGGTTAAAGAATCAAATATTATATCTCAGGTAATCCTATAAATGTTAAAACTAATGTTATTGAAACCGTAACCCTAGAGGAATACATAAGGGACACTTTCCAGAATGTTTCAGACTCCGAAAAGGAATAGGTATGTGGTACGGTAAGTAAAACGACTCCAAAACAGTTCTAATGGAAATTTTTCTCCGTTTTGGAATATTTAAGAAAATAGGAAAATAAGAAGCAGAGTGAAAAGGAGACGAGGCTTCCACGAGGGGTAGGGCGCGGCACGCCCCCTACCTCATGGGCACTTCGTGTGCTCTCCGGACTCCATTTTCTTGCACGATACTTCTTTTGGTCGATAAAAATTCACTATATAATCTCCCGAAGGTTTTGACCACCGTACCACGCAAAAATCCTCTGTTTTTGTTTTGAGCTATTTCTACGGCAGATTAGAGCAATATGTCGTTCCAAGATTCAGAGGAGAAAGCTATGTGGTTGATTACCTTGCAAATCATAAGGTCTACGAGGACTTGGAGCATTGTGGTTGGACCACAGAGGAAGAATAAGACTATGAGCCTAGGGGAAAGGAGGAGACGAGCTCAGATGAAGATGAAGTCCCATTACCTCAACCTGGGGACATGCATGTGGAATTCAAAAAGTCAAGCCTCCCCAACAGAGCAAAGTAACCTAAGATCGAGTTTATTCCTTTTTGTCTCTTGCAGGAGAACAAACAAGAACTATGCAAAAAGGTATTAAGCCTTGAGCGGGAGATCAAGGACCTAAGGGAGCAAAATTCTATCCTCAAGCGCAAATTAAGGAAGAAACCCACATCATCAACAACTCCTTCATCACCACCTCCGAGGAAGGAAATATAAACACATGGGTATGGGCACTCCCCTTGGCAACTGCCAAGCTTGGGGGAGTGCCCCGGTATCGTATCACCATCACACTTTTATCTTTGCCGTTTTTCTTAGTTCGATCCTTTTGATAATATCTTGATCTAGAAGAATAAAGTTTTAGTACGATCTAGTTGTGAGTTTTGCTTTATGATCCTTCTATGTAATCGAGTCCATGAGCTATCTTTATCTACTAATAAAGCGGCTATCGCTTCTGGTCATCCGTCATTAAAAGTACCCTTCAAGTTGATAAAAATTACCCACCAATGCCACCCGTAAGTAGAAAATGATTCAATTTTTCGGACCAAAAATCGCCGCCTCCTTCATTGTTTTATAGGGGAGCGACGAGTAGAATACACAGAAAAACGAGTGGCAGAGTGGTTGGCTGATCGATCTTCTGGCGATGAGACTAGGGTTCGATCCCCAGCTCTCACACTTTTATCTTTCTTTTCTCATGCATGTCCTACCCATGTATGCGTTCATGGGCCGGCCCATTTGTGGGGCTTTACTTGCTTGTTTTTTTATTTTACTTTTTTGTCTTTTATTTTCTCATTATGTTTTCTTTCTTCTTTCTTCTTTAAATTAATTTGTGATTTTAATATTCTAAAAATTGCGAGTTTTTAAAAATAAAATGTTTGAGAAATCATAAAATATATGTGAATTCAAAAATGTTTAGAAAATCATAAAAAAATGCAGATTCAAAAAATGTTGGTGGTTTTGCTTTTTTGTCTTTTCTTTTCTCATTATGTTTTCTTTCTTCTTTAAATTAATTCGTGATTTTAATATTCTAAAAGTTGCAAGTTTTCAAAAATAAAATGTTTAAGAAATCATAAAATATATGTGAATTCAAAAATGTTTAGAAAATCATAAAAAAATGTAGATTCAAAAAATGTTGGTGGTTTTGCTTTTTTGTCTTTTCTTTTCTCATTATGTTTTCTTTCTTCTTTCTTCTTTAAATTAATTCGTGATTTTAATATTCTAAAAGTTGCGAGTTTTCAAAAATAAAATGTTTGAGAAATCATAAAATATATGTGAATTCAAAAATGTTTAGAAAATTATAAAAAAAATTGCATATTCAAAAAATGTTGGTGGTTTTGCAAAACTGTTCGCAAAATTAAAAAGAATCACAATTTTGAAAAAAATGTTCGGGAAATAAAATCATGTTCATGATTTTGAAAAAATGATCGTGTATTCAAAACATATTCCGAAATATGAAAAAAATGTACAATACATTTTAGAAAATGTTCACAAAAATAAAAATAAATATTTTGTTTTTTAATTTGTTTCCCAATTTTCAAGGAAAGTTCATCGATTCAAAAAATGTTTGGTGAGTAAAAAAAATGTTAATGAATTTGAAACCGGTTCATAAATTTAAATAGTTTTGTAAACAAAAGTAATGTTCATGATTATTTTGAGAAAATGATAAATTTCAAAAAAAGTTTGTCGGTTTGAAAAACTGTTCACTGATTCAAAAGTATTTTATGTCTAGGATTTGATTAGTTTTTCAAAAGTCTTTATATGTCTTGGCGTTGGGAATAGTTCGTAGTCAATGAGATTTGTTTTTAAAGTTTTAAATGTTCCCTTGCGCAACATAATGACAAATGTGTCATACACTGACAAACTCATAGCCTTGGGATTTACCGCATCGAATATATTGTGATCATGTGGACATCGCGATCATCATCGGCTAGGGTGAGAAAAAAATGGCAACGTGATGAGCCATTGTGTTAAAATAGAGTACACTCATATACCAGGATATTGGGTCATACTTATTTGGTTAGCCATAATTTTTTGTCTCCCGTTGCAACGCACGGGCATATTTGCTGGTATATAGTAAAGATTAGTGTTGAGTCAAGGCTTAATTTTTTTGCTATGATCTTGAGGGAATAGAATAAAATAAAAGAGAAGAAATAAAGGTATCATGTGGATCTTATGGAGAGTAATGAGCTCACATATAAAGAGTATGATGAATAAAAATTGTTGAGAGTTGACAAACATAGTTTTGGTCATCACTGCAATTAAGAGGAAGTAATAAAGAAATAGAGGTTTTCACATATAAATATACTATCTTGGACATCTTTTATGATTGTGAGCACTCATTAAAATATGACATGCTAAAGAGTTGACGTTGGACAAGGAAGACAACGTAATGGGTTATGTTTTCTTACATCCGAAATAAATTATATTGTCATGGATCATCCAACATGTTGAGCTTGACTTTCCCTCTCATGCTAGCCAAATTATTTGCACCAAGTAGAATCAGGAACTTCATTGAAAACTAACAAACTATAATCTCAGTCATTGAAGCAATTGCAATTTATCATAACATAGGAAAGAGTCAGTATAAGAGCTTCTCAGCAAGTTCACATACTCAACCATCTTTTAGTCTTTCACAATTGCTAACACTCACGCGATATTTATGGTTATGAAGTTTTAATCGGACACAAAGAAAGATAGGGGCTTATAGTTTTGCCTCCCAACCTTTTACCTCAAGGGTAATGTCAACAATAATAGTTCATGAAAACCTACATCCAATTAGCCATATATATCAGGATCTTTCCAACACATTGTGCTTGCCAATGGATAAAATGTAAAAAGGAAAGGTGAAGATCACAATGACTCTCATATGAAGTAATAGACAAGAATAAAAGATAGGCCCTTCGCAGAGGGATGCAGAGGTTGTCATGTGCTTTTATGGTTGGATGCCCGAAATCTTAAATGCAAAAGAACGTCACTTTATATTGCCACTTGTGATATGGACCTTTATTATGCAGTCCGTCGCTTTATTTCTTCCGCATCACAAGATCGTATAAAGCTTATTTTCTCCACACTAATAAGTCATACATATATAGGGAGCAAATCTTATTGCTTGCAATGATGACAACTTACTTGAAGGATCTTAGTCAATCCATAGGTAGATATGGTGGACTCTCACGACAAACTGGGTTTAAGGATATTTGGAAGCACAAGTAGTATCTCTACTTGGTGCAAAGAAATTGGCTAACATGAGAGGGAAAGGCAAGCTCAACATGTTGGATGATCCATGACAATATAATTTATCTCAGATGTAAGAAAACATAACCCATTACGTTGTCTTCCTTGTCCAACATCAACTCTTTAGCATGTCATATTTTAATGAGTGCTCACAATCATAAAAGATGTCCAAGATAGTATATTTATATGTGAAAACCGCTCTTCCTTTATTACTTCCTATTAATTGCAACGATGACCAAAACTATGTTTGTCAACTCTCAACAATTTTTATTCATCATACTCTTTATATGTGAGCTCATTACTCTCCATAAGATCCACATGATCCCTTTATTTCTTTTTATTTCTTCTCTTTTATTTTATTATATTTGTGAAAACATTGTTGAGGTATTTTATTATATTTACTTTTCTAAGAATATGATTAAGAAGTTGAAATTAAAATGAGAGAAGTTTGAAGTATATAAAAACACAGATTTGTCGCAAGAAGTTCACATGCACCTCCATGCACGGTTCAAAATTTGTATTGTGGGGCGTCCGACACCCAATTACATGTTTTAAAATGGCAAAAAATGACATCCGACCTTCAATTGTGTGTAATTCGACGTATACACAAAAATGTGACAGAAGTTCATAGTGAAAACAACGAGAAGTTCAAGTACTGCAAGGAATGCATTTCTGGTGAGAATAAAAAGTATAGAAAAATAAAAGCTGAAAAGGTTTGTTGAAAGAAGTTCAAGTGCTTTTTCCGCGGAAGTTCAAAAATTCTTGCGAGAGAGGTTCACCTTGTATTTCTATGTTCGATTTTTTCCATATAAAAATCAAATACAATTCTTTACTAAAAATATAAAAAAAGTGAAGTTCAAGTTGAAATACAGAGAAGTTCGGAGTTTATTAAAACCTAGGATTTACCTATTCAAAAAAAACACAATGCCATTTTTTGCACTTTTAAAAACAACTCATAATCAGAAAAATGGTTGCTAGAATTTCAAGTGCTCGGCGAGGAAAAGTTCAAAAAAATATTGTGAGAGAGGTTCACCGTGTATTTAGATGTCCAAAATACATTAAAAAATATGTTGTTTTTTGTGTTTTAAAATAATTCTCTCAAACCAGAGAGAAGTTCAAAGTGATAACAATCGGAAGTTCACGTACTACATGGTGTGTATTTCATATAAGAAAAATACAATAAAGTGAAACAGCGTGAAGCTCAAACATACATGTCCTAGAAGTTCAACTACTTCACGCAGTGCAGGAAACAACACATCAAAAAACAGCACGTTAAAAATAGAGTGAAGTTCAAACAGACATGTCCTAGAAGTTCAACTACTTCACGCAGTGCCAAAAATAGCACGTCAAAAAACAACACGTCAAAAAATAGTGTGAAGTTCAAACAGACATGCCCGAGACGGGCAACTACTTCACGCAGTGCATTTCCATTCGCGATGAAGGCAGAAATCATGGTCTCATCATTTTCTAATTTACTTCAAAATGGTAGAAATATCATTTGTGTAAGTTCAAGTCCTCGGTCGGAGAAAGTTAAAAAAATTATTGTGAGAGACGTTTGTACAAAAGGAATATTATTTGTGTGACACTAACGAATGGATGAGAAAAATACAAACAAAAATACGTCACAGAAGTTCAACGCGAAAATAGCAGGAAGTTCAACTACTACGCTGAATGAATTTCAGATGAAAAACTTTTAAAATCGTCGCGAGTATGAAAAGATGATCAACACGGGAAACTTGCGTGTTTACAGCAGCTTTCCATCGGTATATCACCTGCTCAATTCCGGTGAATGGATGGAGAGGTACTTGCAGTGGATGGAGATCTATGAGGAAAAAAACACGTGAAAAACATAGTGAAGTTCAAGCACACACGCTAAGAAGTTCAAGTTCTTCACGTGGTGCATATCTGAAGAATCTGTTTCGCGATAAACGTAGAATGCATGATCTCGCCGTTTTCGAAATTAGTTGAAAACGGCTAGGATTCAGAGAAAACCATCAACATGAAAAAGTTTTGAATTTTTCGTAGCTTTTCAGCGGTATATTATTTGCCCCATTCCAATAAAGTTTGTAGAAATTACGGCAAAAATACGTTTTTAGCCATTTTCAAAATTGACATAAAACCGCAATGAATTAAGAAAAACAATATATACAAAAAAGTTCCACATTTCTTCAAGCTTTCCAACGCCATATCAATTTCTGCATTTGGGCGTACGGTTAAAAAATTAGCTCGAAAATATGAACTCGGTGGAACTTGTACCGTTTTCTAAATTACTTTTAAACCATTCAAAATTAGAAACAACTTTTAACATGAAAAAGTAGCGCATTTTCATAAGCTTTCCAATGCCATATTATTTGCCTCATTTGGATTAGCCGTTTGGAAATGACATCGAAAATACAAACTCGGGTGTCCCGTTTGCAAAATTCTACGATTTTCCGAATGACTCTTTAACCGTAGGGAATTAGAGAAAACTTTCAACATGTGGAAGGAGCGGTTTTGCAGCATGTTTCCAACGCCATATTATTTGCCTAATTCCGATAAACGGTTTAAAAATGCGATCGAAAATACGATTCATGTTTTTTGTATGAAGAAAAAACGGTTTTCAAAACTGCTCTTAAACCGCTTACATTTTGCCAAAAATTTAACTTGGGTCATGATACTGATGTCCATAGCTTTCCAACGGTATATCGCAAGCCCCATTTGGACACCTTTTAGCTAAAGTTCAACCTAGTACTCGGGGAAGGTCAGACGCGTTACTCGGGAAGTTCATGTTGTGATCAGAATATTATTCTGATCCCGTGATCAGAATAGTGTTTATGTATGTATATATATATTGTTGTTCTAAGAATGATCATGATGCCCTCATGTCCGTATTTTATTTTATCGACACCTCTATCTCTAAACATGTGGACATATTTTTCGATTTCGGCTTTCGCTTGACGACTAGCGAGGTCTAAACTTGGGGGAGTTGATACGTCCATTTTGCATCATGCTTTTATATCGATACTTATTGTATTATGGGCTGTTATTACACATTATCTCACAATACTTATGCCTTTTCTCTCTTATTCTACAAGGTTTACATGAAGAGGGGGGAATGCCGGCAGCTGGAATTCTGGGCTGGAAAAGGAGCAAATATTAGAGACCTATTTTGCACATCTCTAAAAGTCCTGAAACTCCATGGGAATTATTTTCAGAATATACAAAAAATATTGGGCGAAAGAAGTACCAGAGGGGGACCACCCACCGTCCACGAGGGTGGGGGCGCGCCCTACCCTCCTGGACGCGCCCCCTGCCTTGTGGGCCCCTGGTGGCCCTCCGATGCCCATCTTTGGCTATGTGGAGTCTTTCGTTGAGGAAAAATTCATAAGCAAGCTCACGGGATGAAACTCCGCTTCCACGAGGAAGAACCAATCTAGGGCTCCGGCGGAGCTGTTCTGCCGGGGAAACTTCCCTCCGGGAGGGGGAAATCATTACCATCGTCATCACCACTGATCCTCTCATTGGGAGGGGGTCAATCTCCATCATCATCTTCACCAGCACCATCTCATCTCAAACCCTAGTTCACGTCTTGTATCCAATCTTTGTATCCAAACCTCAGATTGGTACCTGTGGGTTGCTAGTAGTGTTGATTACAACTTGTAGTTGATGCTAGTTGGTTTATTTGGTGGAAGATCATATGCTCAGATCCATTATGCATATTCATACCCCTCTGATTATGAACATGAATATGCTTTGTGAGTAGTTACGTTTGTTCCCGAAGACATGGGAGAAGTCTTGCTATAAGTAGTCATGTGAATTTGGTATTCGTTCGATATTTTGATGAGATGTATGTTGTCATCCCTCTAGTGGTGTCATGTGAACATCGACTACATGACACTTCACCATGATTTGGGCCTAGAGGGAGGAATTGGGAAGTAATAAGTAGATGATGGGTTGCTAGAGTGACAGAAGCTTAAACCCTAGTTTATGCGTTGCTTCGTAAGGGGCTGATTTGTATACATATGTTTCATGCTATGGTTAGGTTTACCTTAATACTTTTGTTGTAGTTGCGGATGCTTGCAATTGGGGTTAATCATAAGTGGGATGGTTGTCCAAGTAAGGGAAGTACCCAAGCACCGGTCCACCCACATACCAAATTATCAAAGTACCGAACGCAAATCATATGAACGTGATGAAAACTAGCTTGATGATAATTCCCATGTGTCCTCGGGAGCGTTTTCCTTTATATAAGAGTTTTTCCAAGCTTGTCCTTTGCTACAAAAAGGATTGGGACATCTTGCTGAACCTTATTTGCTTGCATTACTTGTTACTCGTTACAAATTACCTTATCACAAAACTATCAGTTACCGATAATTTCAGTGCTTGCAAAGAATACCTTACTGAAAACTCCTTATCATTTCCTTCTGCTCATCGTTGGGTTCGACACTCTTACTTATAGAAAAGGCTACGACAGATCCCCTACACTTGTGGGTCATCAGAGCACCGCGAAACCCTATTTCCACTGCCGCAACCTTCTGTACCCATGATGATAGAGGCAAGGGTCCCGATCTTTCGATGAGATGATAACTATCGATTTGGTGGAGACGACTTTGACGATCCGACTACAAACATGCACGACGTTGCGCCTTAGCAATCGCTAAACCAATCTCCTGAGGTTACTGACGATGCCGGAAGCACGGTCAGCCTGACCACGAAGGTCTATTCCTGCAAGCAATCGAAGAACGAGCAAGAATATGATAAAGCAATCTGAATATTGCAAATATATATGAGGTATTGATAATGGTGGGGATCCGTAAGCGGTCTTGGTCTGGTCGTTGGACACAAACGAAGTACACGAAGTTGCAATGGCTAACTTTTAACTAAACAAATCCCCAGGAAAAGCTACTAGATGGATCTACTTATATAGGAGCAAGGGGTGGCGGCCAAGGAGGTGGGAGGACGTCCCAAGGCAGCCTAAAACTAAATCTAGGTCGTACAAGGCCAATGGGCCCAAGTGGAGGTGATGTAACACCTTTGGACTTGTAGTTTGACTCGGATTCTGCTGCAGCATCAGATTGTTTCGTCCACAACTCAACGCTCCGGACGAATTTGAAGGTGATTCCAATTGGGTTGGAAAGTGCACGAAATCTAGTTTCCAACAAAAAAAGAATCACCCAATTCGGAGTCTGTATGAAAAACTTGTGTGCGTTTTGAGTCAGGTGTGTCTGTGCAGTCCGAATCTGAATCCAGAACGTGAGAGACTTGGACTCTATCTTCTCTTGGGCCAAAAGTGACGTGAGAGAACTTTTTGGACAGCAAATAAACATCTCTTTATTCCTTATCTTCATATATGGATTGTACAAATGTCCCATACACCTGCAATTAGACAAAACACAAAAGTGTGTGAAGTATTTTTGTTCTGGATAACATAAATAGATTATTGAATAGTTTGCACTAGAAATCACTTGACAAATATGCATATATGCAATATTTTTGGTCATATCCAAGGTAGTCATGTCCTCATCATCCTCCCCTTCTTGAAAATAAAGCCGTCCTCGGCGTTGCTTAATCTGAAATGTGGCTAACAAAAGAGACAAGGTGTACATGTTGTATATGTATATGTCATCCATTTTTACTTCCCTTGATTTTTGCATATATGACACATGAATAGATGAGTAACTTGCATAATTCATAAAATCTAAAGCCAAAAAATTAGCACAAGAAGTAGAAGGCATGAAAATATTGCAACTCAGTTTGCACATATAAGTGAAGCTCTTATTCATTTCAAAAGATTGACAATGTTCATCATTAAACCATCCCAACATTGGTGAATAAACCTTACTTGCATCAAATTTACATGCTACAACATGCTTAAATAAGCAAACATGCAATAAGTCATTCAACACAGAATCATCACCAAGATTAGAGGTCATATCAAAATGATTAAACATTGGTTCTTTTGCATCAATAGTTAATTCAATGGGTGCACTCAAAATTGTTGGTATTTCAGTTGTTTGATCACATGGCAAAGTCAAATTATCAACGTAGTCCTCTAAAATAGGTGGTGTGATCAAAGTAGTGGGTAGCTCATCAGATGGTGCATTCAAATTGACAAGGCATTCATCATTCTCATGTAGAGATGGAAGATCAGTACCTTTGTCATTACCTCTTATGAACAACTCAGATGATGTAGCCACTCTCGGGGCCGATGTGTCACATGATGGAGGCGATGTAGTCCTGATAACAACGGATGTGGTTGTCATAGTATGCCTAGTAGTTGAAGGAACAATCATATCAACTCTTGGAATGTGCATCGTGCGCTTGTTCTCCTCATGGCCAACACGTCGTTTTATTTCCTGTTCAGCTTTGCAAGCAAGATGAAACAAATGGTCCATAGGATAACACTCTTCATGAATTAGTATCTCTTGAATATCACGGTTTAATCCTCCCCAAAATCTATCCATAAAATCATCTTCACTTTCTTCTAAAGAGGAATGCAACAAGGTAGTTTGTAAATCATCATAATATTTTGTTACAGTTTCACTACCTTGTTTTAAGTGTTGCAACTTCTTAATCATGTCACGAGTATAATAAGCAGGGACGAAAGTATGTCGCATGGCAAGTTTCAAATCATCCCAAGTAGTAGGTATATAATCAGGGTGTAACCGACAATATTCACTCCACCAAACCAAAGCATAACCAGTGAAAGAACCAACCGCAACCTTAACCTTTTTATGTTCATCGAAATTATGGGAAGCAAATATATTTTTTATGTCGAACTCCCATTCAATATATAAAGCAGGTTTAAAACGGCCATTAAATGGTGGTATAGATACATTAACCTGATCATGTGCATTTGGATGTTTGTGCACCTCTCGTGACGGTTGTGGTATTTGCAAAGGTGGTGGCACGTCTCCCGCGATCGACAAAGCCCATGAATTGACTCTGGATCCTGTCATGATTAGTAGAACAAGAAACAAAACCCAAAAATAATGTTCTATAACTACTAGGATGTGGTGGTAAAACGCTCACAGTAAAGCAAATATCAATGTCTTACAAGTTCTTACCATGCAGCAGGCGGTGATCGGCAACCAGCGGTGTCAAGTAACTCCGAATATTGAGTAAAGCGATTGCCAGGGGAGCGTACGTATACACGGTGTAGAAATATGTGGTGCTGGGTTGGCTATATATGGTAGCAAAAGATTAGCAATAATCAATTCAAAGATGCAATGTTGAATAAACGCTCAACGACGGTACTGTGCTGGTCCTAGGCTAGACCGGACTAGAGACGCGAGCCTAGAACACTAATGAGGTCACGTCGTAGCACAACTAGCATCAATGAAGGATACTAAGTAGCTCTGGACAGCAAGATATAAGTGAAGATCACAACGGCAGTAAAGATAATGAGGTGAAACAACAGCCAAGCAGGATATATCAACAACTTTGTCTCCAACTTTCCTCTGAAAAAGTTTGTGCCGATTTTTTTGTTTTTTTTCTTCTCTTTTTTTTCCTCACACTTTTTTTTCTTTCTCTCCTTTTTTTCTCTCTGACTTTTTTTTCTCCTTTTTTTCTCGTTTTTTTCTCTCTTTTTTTCTCCCTCTTTCCAAAACAAACTAGATAAGATGCAGATTGGATCAAGTGAAGATGTGAATGATCTCAACTATTATTATGACAATGAATGGTGGGTAGCACGTGGTGGAAATTGATGGATGGGTGGTGGACAGCGGAAGAGATAATGATGTAGCGGTGGCGTGACTAATGTGAACAGAACTCGAAACTCTAAATGAACTAGACACTAAGACCAGCAACTCGACACGACGATGCAACCGATAATTCAACTATGCAAGCAATGAAAAGAAAATTGCAAAGGCTCAGACTGGCTTGGACCAAGGATGAATAGATCTAACTCTTTTTTGTGGCTTTTTCTTGGACAATAGGTAAGAAAATAAATCTAATCTAGGAAAACTGGAAATTCTCACCGAGCAACCTGAAAACTGATACCACTTGATAGAGGCGGGGTGTCCCGATCTTTCGATGAGATGATAACTATCGATTTGGTGGAGACGACTTTGACGATCCGACTACAAACATGCACGACGTTGCGCCTTAGCAATCGCTAAACCAATCTCCTGAGGTTACTGACGATGCCGGAAGCACGGTCAGCCTGACCACGAAGGTCTATTCCTGCAAGCAATCGAAGAACGAGCAAGAATATGATAAAGCAATCTGAATATTGCAAATATATATGAGGTATTGATAATGGTGGGGATCCGTAAGCGGTCTTGGTCTGGTCGTTGGACACAAACGAAGTACACGAAGTTGCAATGGCTAACTTTTAACTAAACAAATCCCCAGGAAAAGCTACTAGATGGATCTACTTATATAGGAGCAAGGGGTGGCGGCCAAGGAGGTGGGAGGACGTCCCAAGGCAGCCTAAAACTAAATCTAGGTCGTACAAGGCCAATGGGCCCAAGTGGAGGTGATGTAACACCCTTGGACTTGTAGTTTGACTCGGATTCTGCTGCAGCATCAGATTGTTTCGTCCACAACTCAACGCTCCGGACGAATTTGAAGGTGATTCCAATTGGGTTGGAAAGTGCACGAAATCTAGTTTCCAACAAAAAAAGAATCACCCAATTCGGAGTCTGTATGAAAAACTTGTGTGCGTTTTGAGTCAGGTGTGTCTGTGCAGTCCGAATCTGAATCCAGAACGTGAGAGACTTGGACTCTATCTTCTCTTGGGCCAAAAGTGACGTGAGAGAACTTTTTGGACAGCAAATAAACATCTCTTTATTCCTTATCTTCATATATGGATTGTACAAATGTCCCATACACCTGCAATTAGACAAAACACAAAAGTGTGTGAAGTATTTTTGTTCTGGATAACATAAATAGATTATTGAATAGTTTGCACTAGAAATCACTTGACAAATATGCATATATGCAATATTTTTGGTCATATCCAAGGTAGTCATGTCCTCATCACATGAGATCCCATCTTGGGACCTTTTCCTGCGCTCCGCCGGAGGGGGATTCGATGACGGAGGGCTTCTACATCAACACCATAGCCTCTCCGATAATGTGTGAGTATTTTACCCCAGACCTTCGGGTCCATCGTTATTAGCTAGATGGCTTCTTCTCTCTCTTTGGATCTCAATTCAAAGTTCTCCTCGATTCTCTTGGAGATCTATTCGATGTAATTATTTTGCGGTGTGTTTGTCGAGATCTGATGAATTATGGGTTTATGATGAAGATTATCTATGAACAATATTTGATTTTTCTTTGGAATCTTTTATGCATGATTTAATATCTTTGCAAGTCTCTTCGAATTATCAGTTTGGTTTGGCCTACTAGAATGATCTTTCTTGCAATGGGAGAAGTGCTTAGCTTTGGGTTCAATCTTGTGGTGTCATTTCCCAGTGACAGTAGGGGCAGCAAGGCACGTATTGTATTCTTTCCATCGAGGATAAAAAGATGGGGTTTATATCATATTGATTGAGTTTATCCCTCTACATCATGTCAGCTTGCCTAATGCGTTACTCTCTTCTTATGAACTTAATACTCTAGATGCATCCTTGATAGCGGTCGATTTGTGGAGTAATAGTAGTAGATGCAGAATCGTTTCGGTCTACTTTTCGCGGACGTCATGCCTATACACATGATCATGCCTAGATATTCTCATAACTATGCGCTTTTCTATCAATTGCCCGACAATAATTTGTTCACCCATCGTAGAATTTGCTATCTTGAGAGAAGCCACTAGTGAAACCTATGGCCCACGGGTTTATTCTCCATTATATTATTCTCCCATCAACAAGCCATTTCTGTCGTCGTTTATTTTGCAATCTTTATTTTCCAATCTATACAACAAAATTACCAAAAATATTTATCTTATTATCTCTATCAGATCTCACTTTCGTAAGTGACAGTGAAGGGATTGACAACCCCTTTATCGCGTTGGTTGCGAGGTTCTTGTTTGTTTGTCTAGGTACGAGGGACCTGCATGTAATCTCCTACTGGATTGATACCTTGCTTCTCAAAAACTGAGGGAAATACTCACGCTACTTTGCTGCATCACGCTTTCCTCTTCAAGGGAAAACCAACGCATGCTTAAGAGGTATCAACAAGGATTTCTGGCGCCGTTGCCAGGGAGATCTATGCACAAGTCAAGACATACCAAGTACCCATCATAAACTCTTATCCCTCGCAATACATTATTTGCCATTTGCCTCTCGTTTTCCTCTCCCCCCTTCACCTTTGCTGTTTTATTCGCCCTTCTTCCGTTTGATCTTTTGTTTGCTTGTGTTACCATGTACCTTCTTTTTACTTGCATATTTGCATGCTAAAAGGTTATGGATCCTCATCCACTTGCTAATCTCTTTAAGAGATCCAATTATGCTGAACCTATTGCTAGTGATTTGAGTGCACTAGATTATCTTTATGAGGTTTTGCTTGAAATTCGTGAATCTGAAAAGTGTGATGAATTACTTTATGAAGCAATTCACGATAGATCTTTGAATAAAAAGCATGATTGCAATGATTTTACTATAATTTATATTGATGTCAATTGTGCTAATAATATGCAAAACCCTAAGCTTGGGGATGCTAGTTTTGCTATGTCCACTACTTGTTGCAATGATCATGATTGGGGTGATTCTTCTTATGATCTTGAAAATATATTTAAGCCCCGTGATGAATATAAGATAGATAATAATGTTTGCAATATTGAAAGTGGGTTTGGAAGAGTGTCAACTTTAGATCCCACGTATTTGGAGAATGTTCAATTTTTCTATAAAAGTGGGTTTGGAGAGGTCATGACTTTAGTTAATGTTAATCCCACTATTTTGGAAGAGTGTCAACTTTCTATGCTTGTGGATCGTGTTGAAAATATTTTATGTGATAGCTATTTTGTTTAATTTGCTTATGATCCCATATGTAATTATTATTAGAGAGGAAAATATGATTGTAGAAATTTTCATGTTACTAAATTACCTCTCGTTATGTTGAGATTGCTATTGTTTCTTTCCGCTTCCTTGCATATGCTAGTTTTTGCTTGCTATGATAATTTGTTTGCCTATAGGATTCCTATGCATAGGAAGTATGTTAGACTTATATGTGATTTTTATATGCTACATGATGCTCTCTTCGTGTTTCAATTGCTATCTTTCATGTGAGCATCATTAAAATTATCAATTCCTAGCTAGGGGAGTTAAACGATAGCGCTTGTTGGGAGGCAACCCAATTTTATTTTTGTTTCTTATTTTTTGTTCCTGTTTAGTAATAAATAATTCATCTAGATTCTGTTTAGATGTGGTTTTATGTTTTTAATTAGTGTTTGTGCCAAGTAGAACCTTTGGGAAGACTTGGGGGAAGTCTTCGCGATCTTGCTATAAAAAACAAAAACTTTAGCGCTCACGAGATTTGCTGCCATTTTTACTGGAGAATGCGACTAGGTTGATTCTTTTTGAAGATGATTAATAGACAAATTCCTCATGTCCACCAATTTATTTCAGAATTTTAGGGGGTTATATAAGTATTTGAAACCTACAGATTACTATAGACTGTTCTGTTTTTGACAGATTTTGTTTCTCGTGTGTTGTTTGTTTATTTTGATGAATCTATGGCTAGTATCGGGGGGTATGAACCATAGAGAAGTTGGAATACAGTAGGTTTAACACTGATATAAATAAAGAATGAGTTCATTACAGTACCTTAAAGTGGTGGTCTGTTTTCTTATACTAACGGAGCTCATGAGATTTTCTGTTGAGTTTTGTGTTGTGAAGTTTTCAAGTTTTGGGTAAAGATTTGATGGATTTTGGAATAAGGAGTGGCAAGAGCCTAAGATTGGGGATTCCCAAGGCACCCCAAGGTAAAATTCAAGGACAACCAAAATCCTAAGCTTGGGGATGCCCCGGAAGGCATCCCATCTTTCGTCTTCGTCCATCAGTAACTTTACTTGAGGCAATATTTTTATTCACCACATGATATGTGTTTTGCTTGGAGAGTCTTGTATAATTTGATTCTTTGCTTTTTAGTTTACCACAATCATCCTTGCTGTACAACCCTTTTGGAGAGACACACATGAATCGAAATTTATTAGAATACTCTATGTGCTTCACTTATATCTTTTGAGCTAGATAAATTTGCTCTAGTGCTTCACTTATATCTTTAAGAGCACGGTGGTGGTTTTATTTTATTGAAATTATTGATCTCTCATGCTTCACTTATATTATTTTGAGAATCTTTTAGAACAACATGGTAATTTTCTTTGGCTATAAATTAGTCATAATATGATAGGCATCCAAGATGGGTATTATAAAAACTTTCATAAAAAAGTACATTGAATACTATGAGAAGTTTGATACTTGATGATTGTTTTGAGATATGAAGATGGTGATATTAGAGTCATGCTAGTTGAGTAGTTGTGAATTTGAGAAATACTTGTTCTAAAGTTTGTGATTCCCATAGCATGCACGTATGGTGAACCGTTATGTGATGAAGTCAGAGCATGATTTATTTATTGATTGTCTTCCTTATGAGTGGCGGTTGGGGACGAGCGATGGTCTTTTCCTACCAATCTATCCCCCTAGGAGCATGCGTGTAGTACTTTGTTTCGATAACTAATATATTTTTGCAATAAGTATATGAGTTCTTTATGACTAATGTTGAGTCCATGGATTATACGCACTCTCACCCTTCCACCATTGCTAGCCTCTCTAGTACCGCGCAACTTCCGCCGGTACCATAAACCCACCATATACCTTCCTCAAAACAGCCACCATACCTACCTATTATGGCATTTCCATAGCCATTCCGAGATATATTGCCATGCAACTTACCACCGTTCCGTTTGTTATGACATGTTACATCATTGTCATATTGCTTTGCATGATCATGTAGTTGACATTGTATTTGTGACAAAGCCACCTTTATAATTCTTTCATACATGTCACTCTTGATTCATTGCATATCTCGGTACACCGCCGGAGGCATTCACATAGAGTCATATGTTGTTCTAGTAACGAGTTGTAATTTTTGAGTTGTAAGTAAATAAAAGTGTGATGATCATCATTATTAGAGCATTGTCCCAAGTGAGGAAAGGATGATGGAGACTATGATTCCCCCACAAGTCGGGATGAGACTTCGAACGAAAAAATAAAAAAAAGAGGCCATAAAAAGAGGAAAAGGCCCATATAAAAAACTGAGAGAAAAAGAGAGAAGGGACAATGTTACTATCCTTTTACCACACTTGTGCTTCAAAGTGGCACCATGATCTTCATGATAGAGAGTCTCCTATGTTATCACTTTCATATACTAGTGGGAATTTTACAGTATAGAACTTGGCTTGTATATTCCAATGATGGGCTTCCTCAAAATGCCCTAGGTCTTCGTGAGCAAGCGAGTTGGATGCACACCCACTTAGTTTCTTTTGTTGACCTTTCATACACTTATAGCTCTAGTGCATCCGTTGCATGGCAATCCCTACTCACTCACATTGATATCTATTGATGGGCATATCCATAGCCCATTGATACGCCTAGTTGATGTGAGACTATCTTCTCCTTTTTGTCTTCTCCACAACCACCACTCTATTCCACATATAGTTCTATGTCCGTGGCTCACGCTCATATATTGCGTGAAGATTGAAAAAGTTTGAGAATGTCAAAAGTATGAAACAATTGCTTGGCTTGTCATCGGGGTTGTGCATGATTTAAATACTTTGTGTCATGAAGATAGAGCATAGCCAGACTATATGGTTTTGTAGGGATAACTTTCTTTGGCCATGTTATTTTGAGAAGACATGATTGCTTTGTTAGTATGCTTGAAGTATTATTATTTTTATGTCAATATTAAACTTTTGTCTTGAATCTTCCAGATCTGAACATTCATGCCACAATAAAGAAAATTACATTGAGAATTATGCTAGGTAGCATTCCACATCAAAAATTTTGTTTTTATCATTTACTTACTAGAGGACGAGCAGGAATTAAGCTTGGGGATGCTTGATACGTCTCCAACGTATCTATAATTTTTGATTGTTCCATGCTATTATATTATCTGTTTTGGATGTTTAATGGGCTTTAATATACATTTTTATATTATTTTTGGGACTAACCTACTAACCTAAGGCCTAGTGCAAATTGCTGTTTTTTTTTCCTATTTTAGTGTTTCGTAGAAAAGGAATATCAAACGGAATCCAAACGGAATGAAACCTTTGGGGACGTGAAGAAAGAAGCGAGGAGGCTACGAGGCAGGATGGAACGCCCCCACCCTCGTGGGCCCCTTGCAGCTCCACCTACCTACTTCTTCCTCCTATATATACCCATATACCCTGAAAACATCCAGGAGAACCATGAAACCCTATTTCCACTGCCACAACCTTCTGTACCCGTGAGATCCCATCTTGGGACCTTTTCCGGCGCTTCGCCAGAGGGGGAATCGATCATGGAGGGCTTCTACATCAACACCATATCCTCTCCGATGATGTGTGAGTAGTTTACCATAGACCTTCGGGTCCATAGTTATTAGCTAGATGGATTCTTCTCTCTGTTTGGATGTCAATACAAAGTTCTCCTCGATTCTCTTGGAGATCTATTTGATGTAATTCTTTTTGTGGTGTGTTTGTCGAGATCCGGTGAATTGTGGGTTTATGATCAAGATTATCTATGAACAATATTTGATTCTTCTCTGAAATCTTTTATGCATGATTTAATATCTTTGCAAATCTCTTCGAATTATAAGTTTGGTTTGGCCTACTAGATTGATGTTTCTTGTAATGGGAGAAGTTCTTAGCTTGGGGTTCAATCTTGCGGTGTCCTTTCCCAGTGACAGCAGGGGCACGTATTGTATTGTTGCCATCGAGGATAAAAAGATGGGGTTTATATCATATTCATTGAGTTTATCCCTCTACAACATGTCATCTTGCCTAATGCGTTACTCTGTTCTTATGAACTGAATACTCTAGATGCATGCTGGATAGCGGTCAATGTGTGGAGTAATAGTAGTAGATGCAGAATCGTTTCGGTCTACTTGTCGCGGACGTGATGCCTATATACATGATCATGCCTAGATATTCTCATAACTATGCGCTTTTCTATCAATTGCTCGACAGTAATTTGTTCACCCACCGTAGAATTTTCTATCTTGAGAGAAGCCACTAGTGAAACCTATGGCCCCTGGGTCTATTCTCCATTATATTATTCTCCCGTCAACAAGCCATTTCTGTCGCCGTTTATTTTGCAATCTTTATTTTCCAATCTATACAACAAAAATACCAAAAATATTTATCTTATTATCTCTATCTGGTCTCACTTTCATAAGTGACCGTGAAGGGATTGACAATCCCTTTATCGCGTTGGTTGCGAGGTTCTTGTTTGTTTGTGCAGGTACGAGGAACTTGCGTGTAATCCCCTACTGGATTGATACCTTGGTTCTCAAAACCTGAGGGAAATACTTACGCTACTTTGCTGCATCGCCCTTTCCTCTTTAAGGGAAAACCAACGCATGCTCAAGAGGTAGCAGGCCCTCCCCCCTCCTCCACTCCTTTATATAAGGGGGAGGGGGCACCCCATAGACACACAAGTTGACAATTGTCTTAGCCATGTGCGGTGCCCTCCTCCACCATAATACACCTCGGTCATATCATAGCGGTGCTTAGCTGAAGCCCTATTCCGGTAGCTTCATCATCACCGTCATCACGCCATCGTGCTGACGAAACTTTCCCTCGACACTCAGCTGGATCTAGAGTTCGTGGGACATCACCGAGCTGAACATGTGCAGATCGCGGAGGTGTCATACCTTCGGTGCTAGGATCGGTCGGATCGTGAAGACGTTTGACTACATCAACCGCGTTGTCATAACGCTTCTGCTTACGGTCTATGAGGGTACATGGACAAGACTCTTCCCCTCTCGTTGCTATGCATCACCATGATAGATCTTGTGTCTGCGTAGGAATTTTTTTGAAATTACTGCGTTCCCCAACACCGACATGGTCAATGACCCTCGGAAGTTGGTTTAGCGATTGCTAGGCGCGACGTCTCGCACGTTCATAGTCGGATCATCAAAGTCTACTACAAAAAAAGATAATCACCTTCTCATTGAAAGACGGGACAACTTTGCCCCTCTCAGATCGTCTTCAGGCGGCTGCACGTGTTGCACGCTACCAGCAAGCCTTGCGCCGCTATCATAGTCGCAAGGTTCATGCCCAGAGCCTTGAGGAAGGCGACCTTGTCCTTCTGTGTTTTCAGTCCACTAAGGGTACAAACAAGTTGACACCGAAGTGGGAAGGCCCTTACTGGGTAGTACGAGTCACCAGACACGGCGCAGTACATCTGGAGACCGAAGATGGCATTCGTGTGCAATACTCATGCAATATTGAGCATCTTTGCAGGTTCTACCCATAAGGCGTGGCTGCCAGGCTATGCCCCAGCAACCCATTTTGTACAAGCATAGTAACAAAGGCTTGTAATCCTTTGTACAAAGCCAGGCGCAGACCTTGTGCGTATCTAAATAAGACCAAGTGTTTTACAAATTTGCATGCATGCTTATCTATATGATGTAGCATGATTTATATGTGATTACACTTGTGTAGATAAGATGATTAACACGCTGCCAAGGGCCACATGCTATATTTTCTCTTCTTTCTTTTATATCAAAGATAGAAAGGTTCCCTACAAGCAAATTTCCGGGGGTAGGGATGGTGTGGTGCACACTTGGACCCATGGTAGCCCCTTTTTATCCAGGCGATAAGAAGTACAACAAAGAAAGATAAGTTGAAAGTTTGTTTCATCTGAAATTTCCCATCATTCCATATTGTGTCTACGTATGAGAAACTTGCATGCGAGGACACCTTGCCACGTCTTTCATTCGCGCTCCTACCCTTGCTTCAAGACCGCTTGGCAGGACTAGTTGCAGCTGCGTTTTAAACCGGCAAGAGGCTAGCCTCCATCCGCACTCCTAAACTTGCCTTGAGACTGCTCGACAAGGGTTAGTAGTAGCTCGCAAAATACCACTGAGGGCTAGTTCTTCCAGACGTCTAGGGCAAGTATGTGGCTCCGACAAGTTTTCTTTCTCAAAATTGTGTGAGGTGACGAGAACAAGTCATACAAGTGCAAATATAAATGGGGAAATGTTTATATTTGATTCGCATATGATACGTCTCCAACGTATCTATAAGTTTTTATTGTTCCATGCTATTATATTATCTGTTTTGGATGTTTAATGGGCTTTAATATGCACTTTTATATTATTTTTGGGACTAACCTATTGACCAAAGGCCTAGTGCAAATTGTTGTTTTTTGCCTATTTCAGTGTTTCGCAGAAAAGGAATATCAAACGGAATCCAAACGGAACGAAACCTTCGTGAGGATCTTTTTTGGAACAAACGCAATCCGGGAGACTTGGAGTGGAGTTCATGGAAGCAACGAGGCGGACATGAGGTAGGGCGGCGCGCCTAGGGGGGTAGGCGCACCCCCCACCCTCGTGGGCCCCACGGAGCTCCACCGACCTACTTATTTCGCCTATATATACTCTTATACCCTGAAAACATCCAGGGGAGCCACGAAACCACTTTTCCACCGCCGCAACCTTCTGTACACATGAGATCACATCTGGGGACCTTTTCATGCGATCTGCCAGAGGGGGATTCGATCACGGAGGGCTTCTACATCAACACCATAGCCTCTCCGATGATGTGTGAGTAGATTACCACAGACCTTCGGGTCCATCGTTATTAGCTAGATGGCTTCTTCTCTCTCTTTGATTCTCAATACAAAGTTATGATCGATGTTCTTGGAGATCTATTCAATGTAATACTTTTTGCGGTGTGTTTGCCGAGATCCGATGAATTGTGGCTTTATGATCAAGATTATCTATGAAAAATAGTTGATCCTTTTCTGAATTCTTATATGCATGATTTGATATCTTTGCAAGTGTCTTCGAATTTTTGGTTTAGTTTGGCCTACTACATTGATCTTTATTGCAATGGGAGAAGTGGTTAGCTTTGGGTTCAATCTTGCGGTGCTCGATCCCAGTGAAAGAAAGGGAATCGAAATGTATTGTATTGTTGCCATCGAGGATAAAAAGATGGGGTTTATATCATATTGCTTGAGTTTATTCCTCTACATCATGTCATCTTGCCTAATGTGTTACTCTGTTCTTATGAACTTAATACTCTAGATGCATGTTGGATAGCGGTCGATGTGTGGAGTAATAGTAGCAGATGCAGAATCGTTTCGGTCTACTTGACACGGACGTGATTCCTATGTTTATGATCATGCCTAGATATTCTCATAACTATGTGCTTTTCTATCAATTGCTCCGTAGTAATTTGTTCACCCACCGTAGTATATGCTATCTTGAGAGAAGCCACTAGTGAAACCTATGGCTCCCGAGTCTATTTTACATCATATTACTTTCCCCTCATCTTGCCAATTTATGTCGTCGTTTATTTTGCAATCTTTACTTTCCAATCTATACAACAAAAAACCAAAAATATTTATCTTATTATCTCTATCAGATCTCACTTTTGCAAGTGGTCGTGAAGGGATTGACAACCCCTTTATCGCGTTGGTTGCAAGGTTCTTGATTGTTTCTGCAGGTACTAGGTGACTTGCGTGTAGTCTCCTACTAGATTGATACCTTGGTTCTCAAAAACTGAGGGAAATACTTACGCTACTTTGCTGCAACCCTTTCCTCTTCAAGGGAAAACCAACACATGCTAAAGAGGTAGCAGCATACGGCAACAACTTACATTTTGTTGAAAAAAGAAAAGTGCTATGCAATGCCTTCCTTGTCCCTTTCCTCCAAGGGTTTACATCAAGTGGAAGGAGGGAAAAAGAAGCGCCTAGGCGATGCCCTCATCACCCCTGCTAGGACCATAGGGATGTGGCCCGACAAGATCGGAAGAGCGCCTCCCCGGCAGGGAAGATGAAGCCAAGGGCGGAGAGAGTGGCTAGGTGATAGAGGCAAAGGTGTCCCATCTTTCGATGAGATGGTGAATTTCGCTTTGGTGGAAGTCGACTTTGACGATCCGACTACGAACGTGCGAGGACGTCGCGCCTTAGCAATCGCTAAACCAACTCCGAGAGGTTATTGACCACGCCGGAGCACGATCAACCTGACCACGAGGGTCTGTTTCCTGCGAGCAAACGAAGAACAAGCAAGAAACTAAGATTGCAATCTGGATATTGCGAATATAAGATGAAAGCTTTATTGATCAAGGTGGGGTTCTGTGACGCCTTTGTCTGGTCGTTGAACACAAACGAAGTACGCGAAGTTGCAGCTATGGCGAACCTTTAATCTAAACAAAACCCAAAGTCTAAACGATGCCCTAAGGGCTGTATATATGGAGGAAGAGGGGGGAATTTCGTGGCCCTTGGTGGAGGGGTCCGAAATCAACCCTATCTCTTGTTTCCCCACACATACGGACTCTAAAAATAGCCTATACTTATGTATTTCGAAATTACATGGGCCTGGCCCAATAATAAGGTGACGCAGCACCTAAAATAGCCTCGGGATGAAATTTATGAAGTGGCATCTTGTATATTTCGTCCAAGGCTTCATGCACCTATTATGGTGGCTTCAAAGTCCTGAAATCATCACTTGTAACTCCGTTCTTGTTCCCCTTGCGCATGCCATCATCTCCATGCTTGTTCTTGCTCCAATGTTCATCCTTCTCCAAGCTAGACCCTTCATTTGTAAGCAAAACAAATGTATCCAATTTAGGCAGCATCATATTCTCATGAACATTAGAATCATTACCAAGAAACGAAAGTACCTGGTAATTTAGTTGGCGTGCACGAGCTCTAGTAATTGGTCCAGTATGTATAGCAGCAGGGGCTGTGGGTGTAACAATTGTATTGATGTCCTCATCATCCTCCCCTTCTTGAAATGAAGTCGTCCTCGACGGAAGTTCATCTTCCTCACCCAAATAAGGCTTCAAATCTGCAATGTTAAAAGTGGGACTAACCCCAAAATCTGCAGGCAGCTCAAGTTTATATGCATTATCATTTATTTTCTCTAACACCTTAAAGGGACCATCAGCACGTGGCATTAGCTTTGATTTGCGCAAATCAGGAAATCTATCCTTACGCAAATGTAACCAAACAAGATCTCCAGGTGCAAACACAACATGTTTTCTACCCTTATCTCCAGCAAGTTTATATTTAGCATTCATGCGCTCAATGTTTTCCTTAGTTAACTCATGCATTTTTAAAATCAATTCAGCATGTTGTTTAGCATCAAAATTAACCTTCTCCGAAGATGGAAGAGGCAACAAATCAATAGGTGCACGAGGTAGGAAACCATACACAACTTCAAAAGGGCACATCTTAGTAGTAGAATGCAATGAACGATTATAAGCAAATTCAATATGAGGCAAGCATTCCTCCCACATTTTCTTATTATTCTTCAAAACAGCCCTAAGCATAGTAGACAACGTTCTATTGACTACTTCAGTTTGTCCATCAGTTTGGGGGTGACAAGTAGTACTAAAAAGCAGTTTAGTCCCCAACTTAGCCCATAAACATCTCCAAAAGTGGATAAGAAATTTAGTATCACGATCTGAAACAATAGTATTTGGTACACCATGCAAGCGAATAATTTCACGAAAGAACAAATCAGCAACATTAACAGCATCATCGCTTTTATGACATGGTATAAAGTGTGCCATTTTCGAGAATCTATCCACGACAACAAATATGCTATCCCTCCCCTTCTTTGTTCGAGGTAAACCTAAAACAAAGTCCATGGATATATCCTCCCAAGGAACACTAGGTACAGGCAAAGGCATATATAAACCATGAGGATTGAGTCGTGACTTAGCTTTTTGACATGTAGTGCAGCGAGCAATAAAACGCTCAACATCCCGTCTCATCTTTGGCCAAAAGAAATGTGTAGCAAGTACGTCCTCCGTCTTCTTCACGCCAAAGTGTCCCATTAATCCTCCTCCATGCGCCTCCTGCAACAACAAAAGACGAATGGAGCTAGCTGGAATGCATAGCTTGTTAGCACGAAACACAAATCCATCATTAACAACAAACTTGTTCCACATTCTTCCTTCTTTACAATTCTGTATTACATCTTTAAAATTAGCATCATGCACATATTGATCTTTGATGGTCTCCAAACCAAATATTTTGAAGTGAAGTTGTGAAAGCATAGTATAGCGACGAGACAATGCATCAGCAATAACATTTTCTTTTCCCTTCTTGTGTTTAATGACATAAGGGAAAGTCTCAATGAATTCCACCCATTTAGCATGTCTACGATTCAGTTTAGCTTGACTTTTAATATGTTTCAAAGATTCATGATCAGAATGTATAACAAATTCTTTGGGCCATAAATAATGTTGCCATGTTTCTAAAGTCCGAACAAGAGCATATAATTCTTTATCATAAGTAGAATAATTCAGACTAGGCCCACTCAATTTTTCAGAAAAGTAAGCAACAGGTTTGCCATCTTGTAATAACACACCTCCTAATCCAATTCCACTAGCATCACATTCAAGCTCAAAAGTCTTATTAAAATCAGGAAGTTGGAGTAAAGGAGCATGTGTCAACTTATCTTTCAATACCGTGAAGACTTCTTCCTGTGCGGTACCCCAAAGAAAAGGCACATCTTTCTTTGTAAGCTCATTGAGAGGTGCAGCAATGGTGCTGAAATCTCTCACAAAACGCCTATAGAATCCAGCGAGGCCAAGAAAACTCCTCACTTGTGTGACCGTTTTGGGCTGCGGCCAACTCTCAATAGCTTCAATCTTGGCTTTATCAACTTCAATTCCCTGTGGAGTAACAACATAGCCAAGAAAAGATACTCGGTCGGTGCAAAAGGTGCACTTCCCAAGGTTACCAAACAAACGTGCATCACGTAGAGCAATAAAAACAGCACGTAAATGTTCCAAATGTTCCTCCAAAGATCTGCTATAAATCAATATGTCATCAAAGTAAACTACCACAAATCGTCCAATGAAAGCACGTAAAACTTCGTTCATTAATCTCATGAAAGTACTAGGTGCATTAGTTAACCCAAAAGGCATGACTAACCACTCATATAATCCAAACTTAGTTTTAAATGCTGTTTTCCATTCATCTCCCAATTTCATACGAATTTGATGGTAGCCACTACGCAAATCAACTTTGGAGAATATTGTAGAGCCACTCAATTCATCAAGCATATCATCTAGCCTAGGAATAGGATGACGATAACGAATAGTAATATTATTAATGCCTCTACAATCAACACACATACGTGATGTACCATCCTTTTTCGGCACTAGAATAATAGGAACAGCACAAGGACTAAGGGATTCGCGTATATAACCTTTGTCGAGAAGCTCTTGTACTTGACGCATAATCTCCTTCGTCTCCTCTGGATTGGTACGGTATGGTGCACGGTTTGGCAGTGAAGCACCGGGAATTAAGTCAATCTGATGCTCAATCCCTCGAATAGCGGTAATCCCGGTGGCACGTCTTGTGGAAAAACGTCAGCGAACTCCTGCAAAATGTTAGTGACAGCAGGAGGCAAAGAGGAAGGCACGTCCTCGAATGAAAATAATGCCTCTTTGCACACAAAAGCATAGCAAACAGATTTGCTGAAATCTAGCTCATCAATATCAGATTTGGTGGCAAATAAACATGCACTTTTCAATTTAATTTCAGAAGCAACACTAGATGGCTTCATTTGTTGCTCAAATTCTTTTGCCACAATCTGATTTTCACTCTTATTCTTCTCCTGTTGTGCTTTATTAGCTCTATTAATATCATCTTTCAAAATGGAATCAGGAGTCATAGGAAGCAAAGTAATATTTTTATCCTTATGAACAAGAGTATAGTGATTGTTTCTACCATGGTGTACAGAATTTTTATCAAATTGCCATGGTCTACCAAGTAATAAGGAACATGCTTGCATAGGTACCACATCACAATCAACATAATCAGCATATGTAGAGATACTAAAATGCACACGAACAGTACGTGTTACCTTAACCTTGCCGCTGTTGTTGAACCATTGGATGTAGTAAGGATGTGGATGTGGTCTTGTGGTGAGAGAAAGCTTCTCCACCATCTCCATGCTAGCCAAGTTGTTGCAGCTCCCTCCGTCTATGATGACGCGCACAGAACGTTCCTTCACAACTCCCTTGGTATGGAACAAATTGTGCCTCTGATTTTGCTCAGCTTGTGTGACCTGCACACTCAAAACACGTTGAGCAACTAAACATTCATACCTGTCAGCGTCTTCAGGAGCCATGTATTGCGTCTCATGATCAGAATCATCTCCACCATGCTCTTCACGTGTCATAAGAGCCAAAGTCTCCTCATCATAGTCGCTAGCAGACTCATATCCACCATCCGCGGTAGCAATCATCACACGCGGAGATTTGCATTCTCTCGCATAATGACCTCCTCCCTTACAACGACGACAAATAATATCACTTGTGTGCCCTGTTGATGCCATGGAAGAAGAAGAACGCTGTGCAGGCCCCGCAGGTGCGCTCTTGGCAGATAATGGTGGTTGTGCCTGTTTTCTTGTATCACGGCTGGAGGTGGCACCGGATGGAGGTGCTGGTGCAGTTGAAGTAGAAGATGCACGTGGTGTCGATCCTGCACTTCACGTTCAGCTTTACAAGCAAGATGGAATAAACGAGTGATATTAGTATACTCCTTATAGTCTAGAATGGTCTGAATCTCTCTATTTAATCCACCCAGAAAACGTGCAAGCATAGCTTCATTCTCATCAACAATACCACATCTAATCATGCCAGTTTGTAATTCCTGATAATATTCTTCTACAGAATTTTTCCCTTGTCTTAAACGCTGCAATTTTTGAAGCAATTCACGTTGATAATATGGTGGAACCCAACGCGTACGCATAGCAGTTTTCAAAGCAGCCCAAGTAGTTGGAATAGGATATAATCTACAATGTTCAGACCACCATACACATGCAAAACTAGTGAAAGCACAAACGGCAGCAGCAACTCGTCTCTCCTCAGGATATTGTAAACATGTAAATCGTTGTTCAGTTTCTAACTCCCAAGTAAGATAAATTCTACCCTTATCTCCAGCAAGTTTATATTTAGCATTCATGCGCTCAATGTTTTCCTTAGTTAACTCATGCATTTTTAAAATCAATTCAGCACGTTGTTTAGCATCAAAATTAACCTTCTCCGAAGATGGAAGAGGCAACAAATCAATAGGTGCACGAGGTAGGAAACCTTACACAACTTCAAAAGGGCACATCTTAGTAGTAGAATGCAATGAACGATTATAAGCAAATTCAATATGAGGCAAGCATTCCTCCCACATTTTCTTATTATTCTTCAAAACAGCCCTAAGCATAGTAGACAACGTTCTATTGACTACTTCAGTTTGTCCATCAGTTTGGGGGTGACAAGTAGTACTAAAAAGCAGTTTAGTCCCCAACTTAGCCCATAAACATCTCCAAAAGTGGCTAAGAAATTTAGTATCACGATCTGAAACAATAGTATTTGGCACACCATGCAAGCGAATAATTTCACGAAAGAACAAATCAGCAACATTAACAGCATCATCGCTTTTATGACATGGTATAAAGTGTGCCATTTTCGAGAATCTATCCACGACAACAAATATGCTATCCCTCCCCTTCTTTGTTCGAGGTAAACCTAAAACAAAGTCCATAGATATATCCTCCCAAGGAACACTAGGTACAGGCAAAGGCATATATAAACCATGAGGATTGAGTCGTGACTTAGCTTTTTGACATGTAGTGCATCGAGCAATAAAACGCTCAACATCCCGTCTCATCTTTGGCCAAAAGAAATGTGTAGCAAGTACGTCCTCCGTCTTCTTCACGCCAAAGTGTCCCATTAATCCTCCTCCATGCGCCTCCTGCAACAACAAAAGACGAACGGAGCTAGCTGGAATGCATAGCTTGTTAGCACGAAACACAAATCCATCGTTAACGACAAACTTGTTCCACATTCTTCCTTCTTTACAATTCTGCATTACATCTTTAAAATCAGCATCATGCACATATTGATCTTTGATGGTCTCCAAACCAAATATTTTGAAGTCAAGTTGTGAAAGCATAGTATAGCGACGAGACAATGCATCAGCAATAACATTTTCTTTTCCCTTCTTGTGTTTAATGACATAAGGGAAAGTCTCAATGAATTCAACCCATTTAGCATGTCTACGATTCAGTTTAGCTTGACTTTTAAGATGTTTCAAAGATTCATGATCAGAATGTATAACAAATTCTTTGGGCCATAAATAATGTTGCCATGTTTCTAAAGTCCGAACAAGAGCATATAATTCTTTATCATAAGTAGAATAATTCAGACTAGGCCCACTCAATTTTTCAGAAAAGTATGCAACAGGTTTGCCATCTTGTAATAACACACCTCCTAATCCAATTCCACTAGCATCACATTCAAGCTCAAAAGTCTTATTAAAATCAGGAAGTTGGAGTAAAGGAGCATGTGTCAACTTATGTTTCAATACCGTGAAGGCTTCTTCCTGTGCGGTACCCCAAACAAAAGGCACATCCTTCTTTGTAAGCTCGTTGAGAGGTGCAGCAGTGGTGCTGAAATCTCTCACAAAACGCCTATAGAATCCAGCGAGGCCAAGAAAACTCCTCACTTGTGTGACCGTTTTGGGCTGCGGCCAACTCTCAATAGCTTCAATCTTGGCTTTGTCAACTTCAATTCCCTGTGGAGTAACAACATAGCCAAGAAAAGATACTCGGTCGGTGCAAAAGGTGCACTTCCCAAGGTTACCAAACAAACATGCATCACGTAGAGCAATAAAAACAGCACGTAAATGTTCCAAATGTTCTTCCAAAGATCTGCTATAAATCAGTATGTCATCAAAGTAAACTACCACAAATCGTCCAATGAAAGCACGTAAAACTTCGTTCATTAATCTCATGAAAGTACTAGGTGCATTAGTTAACCCAAAAGGCATGACTAACCACTCATATAATCCAAACTTAGTTTTAAATGCTGTTTTCCATTCATCTCCCAATTTCATACGAATTTGATGGTAGCCACTACGCAAATCAACTTTGGAGAATATTGTAGAGTTTCGAGTTCTGTTCACAAGTTGTCACGCCGTCGCCGCACCATCATCTGATAGAGGCAAAGGTGTCCCGTCTTTCGATGAGATGGTGGATTTCGCTTTGGTGGAAGTCGACTTTGACGATCCGACTACGAACGTGCGAGGACATCGCGCCTTAGCAATCGCTAAACCAACTCCGAGAGGTTATTGACCACGCCGGAGCACGATCAACCTGACCACGAGGGTCTGTTTCCTGCGAGCAAAGAAGAACAAGCAAGAAACTAAGATTGCAATCTGGATATTGCGAATATAAGATGAAAGCTTTATTGATCAAGGTGGGGTTCTGTGACGCCTTTGTCTGGTCATTGAACACAAACGAAGTACGCGAAGTTGCAGCTATGGCGAACTTTTAATCTAAACAAAACCCAAAGTCTAAACGATGCCCTAAGGGCTGTATATATGGAGGAAGAGGGGGAGAATTTCGTGGCCCTTGGTGGAGGGGTCCGAAATCAACCCTATCTCTTGTTTCCCCACACATACGGACTCTAAAAATAGCCTATACTTATGTATTTCGAAATTACATGGGCCTGGCCCAATAATAAGGTGACGCAGCACCTAAAATAGCCTCGGGACGAAATTTATGAAGTGGCGTCTTGTATATTTCGTCCAAGGCTTCATGCACCCATTATGGTGGCTTCAAAGTCCTGAAATCATCACTTGTAACTCCGTTCTTGTTTCCCTTGTGCATGCCATCATCTCCATGCTTGTTCTTGCTCCAATGTTCATCCTTCTCCAAGCTAGGCCCTTCATTTGTAAGCAAAACAAATGTATCCAATTTAGGCAGCATCATATTCTCATGAACATTAGAATCATTACCAACAAACGAAAGTACCTGGTAATTTAGTTGGCGTGCACGAGCTCTAGTAATTGGTCCAGTATGTATAGCAGCAGGGGCTGTGGGTGTAACAATTGTATTGATGTCCTCATCATATATCAGGAACATATCTACTCGCAAATGGTGGAATATTCAATTTCAGTTTAGGAATATGGACATCATCTCGTACCTGAGGTGGTGGTGCAGGCCTACCATTACGAATATATACCTGAGGTCGACCTGCTGGTGGTGGTACAGGTGGCTGCATGTAGTGTTGATTTTGATCAACCTCATCCTCATAATCTCCCACATAATCATCCTCCTCCGCATCAGCAGCAGGAGCCACAGAAGTATCAACAGCAGCTCCAACAGTTTGGCCAAACGCAAGAGGAACACGGCTTGCTCGGCGGAGGTCTGCTTCGCGACGTGGAGGTAGTCGTTGTTGTTGTTGTTGGAGAGGTGCGTTAGGTGCAGCGGGTGGTGGTGGTGGAAGACGCGCGAGCAATTCATTAAACTTGTTATCGAGCTTTGTTTCGAACGTCTTCTCAAGGCCAGTGATCTTCTCCATGGCCTCTTCAAAATTGTTCAGCACATCTTGCACCTGTTCAGTCATCATTTGCTGAAACTTATCATGAAGCTCCTTGTTCGATAAATTCTCCCAGTCAATCTCGTCGGCTTGTGATCCTGGCATGGTTAGCAGCAATAGAAACACACAAGAATATGATCCTACAGACTACTAAGAAGTGGTGGTGGTGTATCACAAATCCGTCAAGCAAATCTCAAATTCTTACCAGTTCTTACCCAGCAGCAGGCGGTGATCGGCAACCGTTGTAGTCAAAAACTCTCAAAGCTTGGATAGAGCGATTACCAGGGAGAGTCAAACACACGACGTAGATGTATGTGGAGCTGGGAAGGCTTATAGTATGGTAGCAAAAAGGGTCAGCAATAATCAATTCAGAGATGCAAAGTTGAATAAACGCTCAACGACGGTACTGTGCTGGTCCTAGGCTAGACTGTGCTAGAGACGCGAGCCTAGAACACCAACAAAATCATGGCGCGGCACGTAAACAAGGGAAAAGCACACTCTGAATTTTTTTTTTCGCTCTTCTTTTTTTTTGTGCTGCTTTTTTTTTGCGCTGCTTTTTTTTTTTGCGAAAAATCACTATAGTGGCGAGTGTCTCAAAACTCTTCTTAGCTCAAACTGACAGGATGGGCACGAAATTGTTTCGACCAATTTTTTTTTTCGACTGCCCGGACCCAGAAACTGGAAACGGGTCAAAAAAAACTTCCTATAATGGCACCTGTCTCAAAACACTCAGAAACACCTAAAAATAGGATAGCCAGAAAATTTTTCGAAAAATGCGTTTTCGAAAATTTTTGGGCCTAAACGGAGCGTGGCTACCCGACTCTTCTTTTTTTTTCCGAAACCTACTCCGGCAAGGAAACACGAATCGGAATCTAGATGGATCTCGAAAACAAACCTAATATGCAAGGAACTCGGATTGGTGGTGGATATATGGTGGTGGTATATGGCAGCGGTGGTGGTAGTATATGGATATGGATTGGTGGTGGTATATGGACACGGATTGGTGGTGGTATATGGATACGGATTCGGAGCGGTGGTGGTAGACTATGATGATGGTGCGGCGGCGGCGTGACAACTTATGACCAGAACTCGAAACTCTAAAAGACTAGACTCTAAGACCAGCAACTAGACACGACGATGCAACCGCAAATTCAACAAAGCAAAACCCTAAAAAGATTATGCAAAGGCTCAGATTGGTTCGGATATGATGAACTAACCCTAAATTTTTTTTGTGGCTTTTTCGTGGACTGTAGGTATGAAGAACAGACTCGATCTAAACTACGAAATACTGTAAAATCTCACCAAGCAACCTGGAAATCTGATACCACTTGATAGAGGCAAAGGTGTCCCGTCTTTCGATGAGATGGTGAATTTCGCTTTGGTGGAAGTCGACTTTGACGATCCGACTACGAACGTGCGAGGACGTCGCGCCTTAGCAATCGCTAAACCAACTCCGAGAGGTTATTGACCACGCCGGAGCACGATCAACCTGACCACGAGGGTCTGTTTCCTGCGAGCAAACGAAGAACAAGCAAGAAACTAAGATTGCAATCTGGATATTGCGAATATAAGATGAAAGCTTTATTGATCAAGGTGGGGTTCTGTGACGCCTTTGTCTGGTCGTTGAACACAAACGAAGTACGCGAAGTTGCAACTATGGCGAACTTTTAATCTAAACAAAACCCAAAGTCTAAATGATGCCCTAAGGGCTGTATATATGGAGGAAGAGGGGGGAATTTCGTGGCCCTTGGTGGAGGGGTCCGAAATCAACCCTATCTCTTGTTTCCCCACACATACGGACTCTAAAAATAGCCTATACTTATGTATTTCGAAATTACATGGGCCTGGCCCAATAATAAGGTGACGCAGCACCTAAAATAGCCTCGGGACGAAATTTATGAAGTGACATCTTGTATATTTCTTCCAAGGCTTCATGCACCTATTATGGTGGCTTCAAAGTCCTGAAATCATCACTTGTAACTCCGTTCTTGTTCCCCTTGCGCATGCCATCATCTCCATGCTTGTTCTTGCTCCAATGTTCATCCTTCTCCAAGCTAGACCCTTCATTTGTAAGCAAAACAAATGTATCCAATTTAGGCAGCATCATATTCTCATGAACATTAGAATCATTACCAAGAAACGAAAGTACCTAGTAATTTAGTTGGCGTGCACGAGCTCTAGTAATTGGTCCAGTATGTATAGCAGCAGGGGCTGTGGGTGTAACAATTGTATTGATGTCCTCATCACTAGGTGCTTCCCTGGCCACCATCGCCAGGACTAGAGGGACATGGCTCGGTGGGGACCCCAACGGGGAAGACGAAGTCGGAGTCTACGAGCCTGTCGGGGTCCAGCTGGAGGTGGCGATGACGTTTAGGCGAAGCACCCCGGCAAATCACTCTGTCGGGGTACAGCTGCAGATGATGGTGTTGCCGGCGCCTAGCTGGTGATGATGGTGCTGACGACGTTCAGCCGGGGTCTGTGTTGACGACCGGATGCCTGTCGCGCCGTCTTCGCCATCCATGTCCTCCTCGTCACTATCGCTTGAGGAGGAGTTTTTGTCGTCGGTCGAACTGTCTATGCAGCACCCAAGACGAGCGCCTGAAGGCCCTAAGATCTTGATGGAGAGCGTGTCGGACTCCACCAACTTGAAGCAAAGGACGTGCTACTCCCCAATATAGTGGGTGCATGCGAAGGTTTTCCACCCATGCCTAAGGAACATGACGTGAGGTGCAGGGAACTCGACGTTCGCCCACAACGCACCATTGTAGCAGCCGCTCACCCGCAATCACAGCCCGAGCGACGGATCAACCTCCATGACCCTGGTGAAAGGGAGGGGGAGCTGCAGGCGACTATGGGGAGGATCACGCAGCTCGACGATGAACTCGAGCGCCGTCTCCCCCGTATGACCTTCTGCCGGGGACGAAACCGTTGGAGGAGAAACAACGAGAGCGCCTCCCCGGCCACCTCGACCGCAGGTGTCACACCCTATTTTTCATGCCACAACACTTAATCTAATAAAACATAATAAAAATGTGGTTTGACAAAATCTTTTGAATGTTTTGGTCTTTGCTTTGATTGGATTTTTGTCTGGTGTTTGCAAATTCTCTGAAAATCAAATGAATCCTCCAACTCTTATACTCCTTCTCATTGATACAAAACTTTTCCCAATGATCATGCCATGTGTATAGGACATAATATTATTTTCCTACAAAAATAATTTGGCCAAAAAGCATTTTCTAAATTAGGTTTTCCAAAACCCCCTGAATTGAGACTTGAACTACAAGTACTTAATTTAGGGTATGAAAAATCTTTCAAAAATTATATCTGACTCCTATTAGATATAGGAATCCCAGAAACCACAAAAATATTATTTTAAAAGTTGTTTTACTATTTTATTTAAAGGATTTTTCTTAAGGATAGAAATGATCTTTAATAGGTTAAAGTTATTTTAATGTTTCAGAAATATTTGAGAAAATTTAGGGAGACTCAGTGGACATATATTGTCCATATATATGAGTTTCGACACATGTTCATGACCAAAATATTGGTCAAATGCCTCAAAAACCCTTTCTGGATATTTCAAGCTTTTGAAATATTTACAAAGGATATTCTCCATTAAATCCAATAAAATTCCACCATGTCACAAATGGACTTCTTGATGATCTTGACAAGTATCATGTTATGGAGAACAGTATAACCCTGTGAAACCCTCTCAAAACCATTTCTGTCATTTTCCAAGTTTGAACAACTTTGCACTACATAACATGTCAAAATTCTGCCAAACTTGGTCCACATGCTCAAATGATCTAATTATTCATCTATACCAAATGGCACAAGTTGGAGAACAAGATAACTTGATCAAAGTGCCCCAAGACCTTCTCCGTCCAGAACCAAATTTGAGCAACTCTACATTGCTAAGTGTCTCCTTTTGATCTGAATTTTTGTGGAAATGTTCAAATCCTCAAATAATGACACTACAAAAAGTGGTGCATCGAGAAGAGATTATCTTACCTAGATCTAAGAAAATCCATTTCTGTTGATTTCTAGAGTTTGCCAAAGTTACATTGGAAACTTTCTTCAGGACTCAAACTTGGTGATCAACTTCAATTATATATTCCATTTGATCCTATTAATTATCATGTCAAGCGGAATTCATTTGCTTGCCCAAAACTCTATCAAACACCTTCTGCTATTTTACCAAGACCACTGTTTTGACCCCTTCCACTATTCTTCGTGAGATCAAATTTTTACCAGATCTCAACCTAGTTACCTTCTATCCCTGGTAAGTATTTTCAGCCCGGCTCAATTATTTAGGGGGTAACACTCCCATCTCTTCACTATTTAACCACGACAACATCTTCTCCCCCCTCACTTTGATCTTCCTACCTCAACCTCAGCCCCTAATCTACCCCAGAGCATCTCCATATGCACCAGAGGCTAATGGACAAGCCAGGGCACGCCCCGAGCGCGAGAGGCATGCCTGACATGCCAAAACGGTGCTCTAGAGCATGCTACAGTGCCCAAACCGCACTGTAGCCGGCCCCATCCCAATGCTCCGACCACCTCGGGCCTTCCCCTTGTGTCCTCCGAGGCCGCTTCGGCATCCACAACACGCCACGCGGTCAACCCTCTCCTCCTTCTCTGTCCGGCACCCCTGTCGCGCGTGCACGAGCACCGCCCGTGTCCGCCAGTCGTTGTGCGCGCCCCTGGCCCGCCTCACGCTCGACCTCCTCTCCCTCTCTCTTCTCCTAGCCATGGAAGACCCCCAGGAATGCCTACGACCCGAGCTGGACACTCTCCCTGGCCGCCATGGCAAATCCCGCGGAGGCCGTGAGCTCGGTCCACTGCGTGCCCCTGACCTCCACTGCGAGCCCCTGACCTCTCTATTTAAGGCCGCCCCGCGCTCCCTCTTGCCTCTACTCACCCTCACCACTCACCACTCCCCAATTGCCCCCTCCACCAGTCCTTCCTCCCAATGCCTGCCTCACCATGCCCAAATCTCGCCGTTGGCCTCGTCCGCCTCAGTTGGCGCCCTCCACTATTGAGTATGTATTTTGTATTGCACGTGTATTGGAGTTGTGGCCCACCTCCTAGTCCTGTATTGTTGAGGTAGACGCCTTCCCTTGTATTATATATACGTGCACCAGCACCCCATCAATACAACAATTCATTGTACTGCAAAACATCTCTCTACATGCTATCAGTTTTTAGGTTTTAATCCTTGTCTTCCGCTGCCGCCGCCGCCCTCCTCACGCGCCGCCGCCGCCGCGCAACCTCTCTGCACCGCCGCCGCCACCACCGCCACACGACCCCTCTGCGCCGCCGCCGCCACCGCCGTTGCTGCGCCGTGCACTCACTCACTCCATGCCCCGCCTGCGCCGTACGATCTCCCACTCGCTAGCTATACCACACGCCGTACCTGATCCCGCTAGCCACCAGTGCCGCCCACCCGCTTGCCGATCTCGCTAGCTGTGTCGCATGCTCCCTTCCCAATCTGATGAGGACATCAATACCATTGTTACACCCACAGCCCCTACTGCTACATATACGGGACCAATTACTAGAGCTCGCGCACGCCAATTAAATTATCAGGTACTTTCGTTTCTTGGTAATGATTCTAATGTTCATGAGAATATGATGCTGCCTAAATTGGATACATTTGTTTTGCTTACAAATGAAGGGCCTAGCTTGGAGAAGGATGAACATTGGAGCAAGAACAAGCATGGAGATGATGCTATGCACAAGGGTACAAGAACAGAGTTACAAGTGATGATTTTAGGACTTTGAAGCCACCATAATGGGTGCATGAAGCCTTGGACGAAATATACAAGATGCCACTTCATAAATTTCGTCCCGAGGCTATTATAGGTGCTGCGTCACCTTTTTATTGGGCCAGGCCCATGTAATTTCGAAATACATAAGTATAGCCTATTTTTAGAGTCCGTATGTGTGGGGAAACCAGAGATAGGGTTGATTTCGGACCCCTCCACCAAGGGCCACGAAATTCCCCCTCTCTTCCTCCATATATACAGCCCTTAGGGCACCGTTTAGACTTTGGGTTTTGTTTAGATTAAAGCTCGCCATAGCTGCAACTTCGCGTACTTCGTTTGTGTTCAACGACCAGACAAAGGCGTCACAGAACCCCACCTTGATCAATAAAGCTTTCATCTTATATTCGCAATATCCAGATTGCAATCTTAGTTTCTTGCTTGTTCTTCGTTTGCTCGCAGGAAACGGACCCTCGTGGTCAGGTTGATCATGCTCTGGCGTGGTCAATAACCTCTCAGAGTTGGTTTAGCGATTGCTAAGGCGCGACGTCCTCGCACGTTTGTAGTCGGATCGTCAAAGTCGACTTCCACCAATGCGATATCCATCATCTCATCGAAAGACGGGACACCTTTGCCTCTATCACAATCCCATGCCGCGCGCTCACTTCCTGCATCTCCCGAGCTGATAGAGGCGAGGGTCCCGATCTTTCGATGAGATGGTGGATTTCGCTTTGGTGGAAGTCGACTTTGACGATCCGACTACGAACGTGCGAGGACGTCGCGCCTTAGCAATCGCTAAACCAACTCCGAGAGGTTATTGACCACGCCGGAGCACGATCAACCTGACCACGAGGGTCTGTTTCCTGCGAGCAAACGAAGAACAAGCAAGAAACTGAGATTGCAATCTGGATATTGCGAATATAAGATGAAAGCTTTATTGATCAAGGTGGGGTTCTGTGACGCCTTTGTCTGGTCGTTGAACACAACCGAAGTACGCGAAGTTGCAGCTATGGCGAACTTTTAATCTAAACAAATCCCAAAGTCTAAACGATGCCCTAAGGGCTGTATATATGGAGGAAGAGGGGGGGGGGGGAATTTCGTGGCCCTTGGTGGAGGGGTCCGAAATCAACCCTATCTCTTGTTTCCCCACACATACGGACTCTAAAAATAGCCTATAATTATGTATTTCGAAATTACATGGGCCTGGCCCAATAATAAGGTGACGCAGCACCTAAAATAGCCTCGGGACGAAATTTATGAAGTGGCATCTTGTATATTTCGTCCAAGGCTTCATGCACCCATTATGGTGGCTTCAAAGTCCTGAAATCATCACTTGTAACTCCGTTCTTGTTCTCCTTGCGCATGCCATCATCTCCATGCTTGTTCTTGCTCCAATGTTCATCCTTCTCCAAGCTAGGCCCTTCATTTGTAAGCAAAACAAATGTATCCAATTTAGGCAGCATCATATTCTCATGAACATTAAAATCATTACCAAGAAACGAAAGTACCTGGTAATTTAGTTGGCGTGCACGAGCTCTAGTAATTGGTCCAGTATGTATAGCAGCAGGGGCTGTGGGTGTAACAATTGTATTGATGTCCTCATCATCCTCCCCTTCTTGAAATGAAGTCGTCCTCGACGGAAGTTCATCTTCCTCACCCAAATAAGGCTTCAAATCTGCAATGTTAAAAGTGGGACTAACCCCAAAATCTGCAGGCAGCTCAAGTTTATATGCATTATCATTTATTTTCTCTAACACCTTAAAGGGACCATCAGCACGTGGCATTAACTTTGATTTGCGCAAATCAGGAAATCTATCCTTACGCAAATGTAACCAAACAAGATCTCCAGGTGCAAACACAACATGTTTTCTACCCTTATCTCCAGCAAGTTTATATTTAGCATTCATGCGCTCAATGTTTTCCTTAGTTAACTCATGCATTTTTAAAATCAATTCAGCATGTTGTTTAGCATCAAAATTAACCTTCTCCGAAGATGGAAGAGGCAACAAATCAATAGGTGCACGAGGTAGGAAACCATACACAACTTCAAAAGGGCACATCTTAGTAGTAGAATGCAATGAACGATTATAAGCAAATTCAATATGAGGCAAGCATTCCTCCCACATTTTCTTATTATTCTTCAAAACAGCCCTAAGCATAGTAGACAACGTTCTATTGACTACTTCAGTTTGTCCATCAGTTTGGGGGTGCCAAGTAGTACTAAAAAGCAGTTTAGTCCCCAACTTAGCCCATAAACATCTCCAAAAGTGACTAAGAAATTTAGTATCACGATCTGAAACAATAGTATTTGGCACACCATGCAAGCGAATAATTTCACGAAAGAACAAATCAGCAACATTAACAGCATCATCGCTTTTATGACATGGTATAAAGTGTGCCATTTTCGAGAATCTATCCACGACAACAAATATGCTATCCCTCCCCTTCTTTGTTCGAGGTAAACCTAAAACAAAGAGCATATAATTCTTTGGGCCATAAATAATGTTGCCATGTTTCTAAAGTCCGAACAAGAGCATATAATTCTTTATCATAAGTAGAATAATTCAGACTAGGCCCACTCAATTTTTCAGAAAAGTAAGCAACAGGTTTGCCATCTTGTAATAACACACCTCCTAATCCAATTCCACTAGCATCACATTCAAGCTCAAAAGTCTTATTAAAATCAGGAAGTTGGAGTAAAGGAGCATGTGTCAACTTATCTTTCAATACCGTGAAGGCTTCTTCCTGTGCGGTACCCCAAAGAAAAGGCACATCTTTCTTTGTAAGCTCATTGAGAGGTGCAGCAATGGTGCTGAAATCTCTCACAAAACGCCTATAGAATCCAGCGAGGCCAAGAAAACTCCTCACTTGTGTGACCGTTTTGGGCTGCGGCCAACTCTCAATAGCTTCAATCTTGGCTTTATCAACTTCAATTCCCTGTGGAGTAACAACATAGCCAAGAAAAGATACTCGATCGGTGCAAAAGGTGCACTTCCCAAGGTTACCAAACAAACGTGCATCACGTAGAGCAATAAAAACAGCACGTAAATGTTCCAAATGTTCTTCCAAAGATCTGCTATAAATCAATATGTCATCAAAGTAAACTACCACAAATCGTCCAATGAAAGCACGTAAAACTTCGTTCATTAATCTCATGAAAGTACTAGGTGCATTAGTTAACCCAAAAGGCATGACTAACCACTCATATAATCCAAACTTAGTTTTAAATGCTGTTTTCCATTCATCTCCCAATTTCATACGAATTTGATGGTAGCCACTACGCAAATCAACTTTGGAGAATATTGTAGAGCCACTCAATTCATCAAGCATATCATCTAGCCTAGGAATAGGATGACGATAACGAATAGTAATATTATTAATGCCTCTACAATCAACACACATACGTGATGTACCATCCTTTTTCGGCACTAGAATAATAGGAACAGCACAAGGACTAAGGGATTCGCGTATATAACCTTTGTCGAGAAGCTCTTGTACTTGACGCATAATCTCCTTCGTCTCCTCTGGATTGGTACGGTATGGTGCACGGTTTGGCAGTGAAGCACCGGGAATTAAGTCGATCTGATGCTCAATCCCTCGAATAGGCGGTAATCCCGGTGGCACGTCTTGTGGAAAAACGTCAGCGAACTCCTGCAAAATGTTAGTGATAGCAGGAGGCAAAGAGGAAGGCACGTCCTCGAATGAAAATAATGCCTCTTTGCACACAAAAGCATAGCAAACAGATTTGCTGAAATCTAGCTCATCAATATCAGATTTGGTGGCAAATAAACATGCACTTTTCAATTTAATTTCAGAAGCAACACTAGATGGTTTATTATTAGGCTTCATTTGTTGCTCAAATTCTTTTGCCACAATCTGATTTTCACTCTTATTCTTCTCCTGTTGTGCTTTATTAGCTCTATTAATATCATCTTTCAAAATGGAATCAGGAGTCATAGGAAGCAAAGTAATATTTTTATCCTTATGAACAAGAGTATAGTGATTGTTTCTACCATGGTGTACAGAATTTTTATCAAATTGCCATGGTCTACCAAGTAATAAGGAACATGCTTGCATAGGTACCACATCACAATCAACATAATCAGCATATGTAGAGATACTAAAATGCACACGAACAGTACGTGTTACCTTAACCTTGCCGCTGTTGTTGAACCATTGGATGTAGTAAGGATGTGGATGTGGTCTTGTGGTGAGAGAAAGCTTCTCCACCATCTCCATGCTAGCCAAGTTGTTGCAGCTCCCTCCGTCTATGATGACGCGCACAGAACGTTCCTTCACAACTCCCTTGGTATGGAACAAATTGTGCCTCTGATTTTGCTCAGCCTGTGTGACCTGCACACTCAAAACACGTTGAGCAACTAAACATTCATACCTGTCAGCGTCTTCAGGAGCCATGTATTGCGTCTCATGATCAGAATCATCTCCACCATGTTCTTCACGTGTAATAAGAGCCAAAGTCTCCTCATCATAGTCACTAGCGGACTCATATCCACCATCCGCGGTAGCAATCATCACACGCGGAGATTTGCATTCTCTCGCATAATGACCTCCTCCCTTACAACGACGACAAATAATATCACTTGTGTGCCCTGTTGATGCCATGGAAGAAGAAGAACGCTGTGCAGGCCCCGCAGGTGCGCTCTTGGCAGATAATGGTGGTTGTGCCTATTTTCTTGTATCACGGTTGGAGGTGGCACCGGATGGAGGTGCTGGTGCAGTTGAAGTAGAAGATGCACGTGGTGTCCATGATGAAGGTCGGCCTGCAGAAAAGTTAGTTCGCCCCAATGCTTGTCGATCCTGCACTTCACGTTCAGCTTTACAAGCAAGATGGAATAAACGAGTGATATTAGTATACTCCTTATAGTCTAGAATGGTCTGAATCTCTCTATTTAATCCACCCAGAAAACGTGCAAGCATAGCTTCATTCTCCTCAACAATACCACATCTAATCATGCCAGTTTGTAATTCCTGATAATATTCTTCTACAGAATTTTTCCCTTGTCTTAAACGCTGCAATTTTTGAAGCAATTCACGTTGATAATATGGTGGAACCCAACGCGTACGCATAGCAGTTTTCAAAGCAGCCCAAGTAGTTGGAATAGGATATAATCTACAATGTTCAGACCACCATACACATGCAAAACTAGTGAAAGCACAAACGGCAGCAGCAACTCGTCTCTCCTCAGGATATTGTAAACATGTAAATCGTTGTTCAGTTTCTAACTCCCAAGTAAGATATATATCAGGAACATATCTACCCTCAAATGGTGGAATATTCAATTTCAGTTTAGGAATATGGACATCATCTCGTACCTGAGGTGGTGGTGCAGGCCTACCATTACGAATATATACCTGAGGTCGACCTGCTGGTGGTGGTACAGGTGGCTGCACGTAGTGCTGATTTTGATCAACCTCATCCTCATAGTCTCCCACATAATCATCCTCCTCCGCATCAGCAGCAGGAGCCACAGAAGTATCAACAGCAGCACCAACAGTTTGGCCAAACGCAAGAGGAACACGGCTTGCTCGGCGGAGGTCTGCTTCGCGACGTGGAGGTAGTCGTTGTTGTTGTTGTTGTTGTTGTTGTTGGAGAGGTGCGTTAGCTGCAGCGGGTGGTGGTGGTGGAAGACGCGCGAGCAATTCATTAAACTTGTTATCGAGCTTTGTTTCGAACGTCTTCTCAAAGCCAGTGATCTTCTCCATGGCCTCTTCAAAATTGTTCAGCACATCTTGCACCTGTTCAGTCATCATTTGCTGAAACTTATCATGAAGCTCCTTGTTCGATAAATTCTCCCAGTCAATCTCGTCGGCTTTTGACCAATTTTTTTTTTCACTGCCCGGACCCAAAAACTGGAAACGGGTCAAAAAAAACTTCCTATAATGGCACCTGTCTCAAAACACTCAGAAACACCTAAAAATAGGATAGCCAGAAATTTTTTCGAAAAATGCGTTTTCAAAAAATTTTGGGCCTAAACGGAGCGTGGCTACCCGACTCTTTTTTTTTCCCGAAACCTACTCCGGCAAGGAAACTCGAATCGGAATCTAGATGGATCTCGAAAACAAACCTAATATGACAAGAACTCGGATTGGTGGTGGATATATGGTGGTAGATGGCAGCGGTGGTGGTATATGACAGCTGTGGTGGTATATGGATACGGATTCGAAGCGGTGGCGGATAAGCGGTGGTGGTAGATGGCAGGGGTGATGATGATGGTGCGGCGGCGGCGTGACAACTTATGACCAGAACTCGAAACTCTAAAAGACTAGACTCTAAGACCAGCAACTAGACACGACGATGCAACCGCAAATTCAACAAAGCAAAACCCTAAAAAGATTATGCAAAGGCTCAGATTGGTTCGGATATGATGAACTAACCCTAATTTTTTTTGTGGCTTTTTCGTGGACTGTAGGTATGAAGAACAGACTCGATCTAAACTACGAAAAACTGTAAAATCTCACCGAGCAACCTGGAAATCTGATACCACTTGATAGAGGCGAGGGTCCCGATCTTTCGATGAGATGGTGGATTTCGCTTTGGTGGAAGTCGACTTTGACGATCCGACTACGAACGTGCGAGGACGTCGCGCCTTAGCAATCGCTAAACCAACTCCGAGAGGTTATTGACCACGCCGGAGCACGATCAACCTAACCACGAGGGTCTGTTTCCTGCGAGCAAACGAAGAACAAGCAAGAAACTGAGATTGCAATCTGGATATTGCGAATATAAGATGAAAGCTTTATTGATCAAGGTGGGGTTCTGTGACACCTTTGTCTGGTCGTTGAACACAAACGAAGTACGCGAAGTTGCAGCTATGGCGAACTTTTAATCTAAACAAATCCCAAAGTCTAAACGATGCCCTAAGGGCTGTATATATGGAGGAAGAGGGGGGGGGGAATTTCGTGGCCCTTGGTGGAGGGGTCCGAAATCAACCCTATCTCTTGTTTCCCCACACATACGGACTCTAAAAATAGCATATAATTATGTATTTCGAAATTACATGGGCCTGGCCCAATAATAAGGTGACGCAGCACCTAAAATAGCCTCGGGACGAAATTTATGAAGTGGCATCTTGTATATTTCCTCCAAGGCTTCATGCACCCATTATGGTGGCTTCAAAGTCCTGAAATCATCACTTGTAACTCCGTTCTTGTTCTCCTTGCGCATGCCATCATCTCCATGCTTGTTCTTGCTCCAATGTTCATCCTTCTCCAAGCTAGGCCCTTCATTTGTAAGCAAAACAAATGTATCCAATTTAGGCAGCATCATATTCTCATGAACATTAAAATCATTACCAAGAAACGAAAGTACCTGGTAATTTAGTTGGCGTGCACGAGCTCTAGTAATTGGTCCAGTATGTATAGCAGCAGGGGCTGTGGGTGTAACAATTGTATTGATGTCCTCATCACGAGCCACTGCAAAGTTGCTGCTGCACATGACGCGCCCAAGTCCCCGATGGCATCCGGCCCCGCGAGCATCTTGCTGGAGGCGCGCCAGCCAACGCCTCATGTAGCCGCGCCATCCATCGCGGGCGTACATGCAAGTATGCATGGCGCTTTGCATGCAGGGGCATGTTAAAAAACCATCCATTACGGGCGTACATGCAGGCGTGCATGGCGCGTATGGCATACATGGCGCGTGGGCTGCGGCTCCCTCTAGTGAGTGGACTGCGTATGGCGCCCCGCTCCCGGCCCCGCTGGCGTACGCCGCCGCCCCACCGCCGGCGCTCTCCGGTCAGTCTGTCGGCATCCCGTCACCAGCGCCGACTCCGCCCATCGACACCTTGTTGTCGCTTGGCGCTGGCTACAACGCCCTCCTTGCGCCGCCGCCCATCGGCGGTTATGGTCCACCCATCCCGGCGCCGCCCTACGAGGGCCTCCTGCCACCGCTAGTACCTGTGTCATGGGACCCCACCCTCCTCGCCGCCTAGCACTCCGCGTCGTCGCCGAGTAGCTCTGTCGGTGGAGGCGACTGGTACATGGACTCAGGTACTACTGCGCACATGACAGCTCATCCTGGTAACCTAACCTCCTCCACTCCTGTTCGCACACCCACTTGTATCACCGTCGGCAACGGCTCCTCCTTACCTATTACTCATATCGGTAACACTAGTTTTCCCTCCACTTCCACACCCATTACTATGTCTAATGTTCTTGTTTCACATGCAATAGTCACAAACCTAGTTTCCGTTCGTCGTCTTACTTGTGAGAACCCACTTACTGTTGAATTTGACGGTGTTGGCTTTTCTGTGAAAGACGTCCGTACCTAGATGATCCTTCACCGATGTGACAGTCCCGATCAGCTCTACGCCGTGCATGCCGGCGCCGCCACCTCCACACCAGTCGCCCTTGCCGCCGATGTTGACCTCTGGCATGCTCGCTTGGGCCACCCCAACCCGACCGTGTTACGTCAAATTCTCAGGAGTTTCTCTTTCTCATGCAACAAGCTCGACGAGCACTCTTGTGAGGCATGTCGCTTAGGCAAGCACGTTCGTCTTCCCTTTAGTGCGTCTACCTCAGTATCCACTTTTCCGTTTCAACTGCTTCACAGTGATGTTTGGACGTCTCCCGTTGCGAGTAACACGGGCTATCTATACTACCTGGTGATCTTAGATGATTATTCTCATTATGTGTGGACTTTTCCTCTTCATTGTAAATCCGATGCTTTAGCCAAACTCACCGCCTTTTATTCCTATGTCACCACCCAGTTCAGTCGCCCATACTCGCACTCCAAACTGATAACGGAAAAGAGTTTGACAATGTCACTCTTTGCACACTTCTCGCCTCTCACGGCACCATCTTCCGTCTGACTTGCCCTTACACTTCACAGCAAAACGGCCATGCCGAGCGCATTCTCCACACTATTAATGACTGCGCTCGCACATTACTCTTTCACTCTAACGTGCCCACTCGGTTTTGGCCCGATGCCCTCGCTACCGCCACTCTTTTAGTTAACATTCGTCCGTGTCACCCTCGGTGGAACTACGCCCCTCACCACCTTCTCTTCGGCACACCACCGTCCTATGATGGTCTCCGCATCTTCGGGTGTCTCTGTTATCCTAGCACCGCATCCACCACGCCACACAAGCTCGCAACACGATCCATCCCATGCATCTTCCTTGGCTACCCTCCTAACACCAAAGGTTACCGATGCTATGATCCTGTCACTCATCGTGTGTACACCTCGAGGCACGTGTACTTCATCAAGACGGTGTTCCCTTTTTTCAGGTTCCTCCGGCTTCGGCCCCTTTGGCGCCAGCCCCCGCGCCCACTTCATGGAGCGATGCGCGGCGGCACCCCCCGGCAGCCCTCCCGGCATGGCGCCCTCTACTGCTACCACCCGGCTTCGTGACTCCCACCCCCGAGGTCGAGTCCGAGTGGGCCCACGGGTCCCCGTCTCCCTCATACGAGGTTGAGCCCGGCACCCCGCCCGCCACCCCTGTGACGGGCTCGATGTCACCCTCGCTCGCCGCCTCTTCCACCGTCAGCTCGACCGATGCTGCTGCCGCCGCGACCTTCGCCGCCGCCGTGGCCCTCGCTGCCACACCAGGTGCCCCTGCCGCCACGGCAGCCGCCGGCCCTGCTGCCCCTTCACTTAATGTGACTACCCATGCCCGAGCAGGAGTGCTTCGACCCAGCACATGCTACTCTGCCGATGAGTATGTGTGTGCCGCCTCAATGTCGACGCCATCACCCGTCCCCACATCCGCTTGTGCTGCCCTTCGGGATCCCCACTGGCTAGCTGCGATGCAGGAGGAGTTCGACGCCTTGTAGTGCAACCGCACGTGGCAGCTTGTTCCGCGACCCCCTCGTGCCAACATCATCTCTGGCAAGTGGGTGTTTTGCCACAAGACTCGCCCGGACGGTTCTCTCGAGCGCTACAAGGCTCGGTGGGCGGTTCGTGGTTTTCGGCAGTGCGCGGGCATGGACTTCACCGACACCTTCTCATCGATTGTGAAACCGGGCACGATTCGCGTCGTGCTTCAGCTGGCGGTCTCGCGCGCCTGGCCGGTGCACCAGTTGGATGTCTCCAACGCCTTCTTGCACGGCCATCTTGCCGAGCAGGTGTTCTGTGAGTAGCCCACTGGTTTCGTCGACGCCGAGCACCCCGACTCCGTGTGCTTGCTCTCCCGTTCTCTTTACGGGTTGAATCAGGCGCCTCAGGTTTGGTACCAGCGTATCGCAGCCTTCCCGCAGTCTCTCGAATTTCGGTCCACTCGCTCCGATGCTTCACTCTTCGTGTATCATCAGGGAGTTGACACTGCATATCTGCTGCTCTATGTCGACGACATCATCCTCATGGCGTCCGCCCCCGACCTCCTTTAGTGGCTGACTGCTCATCTTCGTGATGAGTTCGCCCTCAAGGACTTGGGGCCCCTACACTAATTCCTCGGCATCGAGGTGGTCCAACAGACTGACGACTTCTTTCTGCATCAGTAGAAGTACGCATACGAGCTCCTGGAGCGTGCCGGTATGCTTAACTGCAAGCCGGCGCCCACCCCTGTCGACACGAAGGCGAAGGTCTCTGCTCTCGAGGGGTCTCTTGCGTCCGATGGAGCATTTTATCGCTCTATTGTTGGTGCTTTATAGTACCTGACGCTGACTCGCCCCGACCTGCAATACGCTGTCCAGCAGGTGTGCCTCCATATGCATGCCCCGCGTGACTCTCACTGGACTCTAGTGAAGCGTATTCTCCGTTACATACGCGGCAACATGTCCTTGGGATTCACCCTAACGGCCTCCGCCTCCACCGACCTCATGGCCTACTCCGATGCCGACTGGGCTGGCTGCCCCGACACGCGACGCTCTACGTCAAGCTACTACGTCTACCTTGGGCCCTCGTTGATCTCTTGGTCATCAAAGCGGCAGCCCACGGTCTCCCGCTCCAGCGCCGAGGCAGAGTATCGCGCCGTGGCTAATGTCGTGGCCGAGTGCTCTTGGATACGTCAGCTGCTCCAGGATTTGCTTTGTGATGTTCACAAGGCCACTCTTGTCTACTATGATAATGTCAGCACGGTCTACCTCTCCGCCAACCCGGTGCACCATCGATGGACGAAGCAAACTGAGCTTGATATTCACTTCGTGCGCGAGCAGGTTGCCCTTGGTTGTGTTCAGGTTCTCCACGTGCCGACGACACAACAGTTTGCCGATGTGATGAATAAGGGATTGCCTACTCCCGTCTTTGAGGAGTTTCGGTCCAGTCTTTGTGTCTCCGGCAACGCTTCGACTGCGGGGGGGGGGGTGTTGAGTATGTATTTTGTATTGCACGTGTATTGGAGTTGTGGCCCACCTCCTAGTCTTGTATAGTTGAGGTAGAGGCCTTCCCTTGTATTATATATACGTGCACTAGCACCCCATCAATACAACGATTCATTGTATTGCAAAACATCTCTCTATATCCATGACCTGGGCCTCCCTCGCCAGTGCTGATGTGCGGAGCCGAAGCAGCTCTCTTCCCCGAGCACGCCCATGCGTCGGGCGCCCCAAATGGTGGCTTGTGGCATCAGTAGGACGCCGTAGATGCCGCCCCTGCCTCTGCTTAGTTCGAGCGGGAGGTGGGGGATGAACTCGACAGCCCGGCCCTGCCTGTCGGCCAGCCAGGAAGGCTGAGCCACTGGCAAGTGAGCCTCATCCCGCCCCGCATAAGTGGAAACGTGTTTGCATTTACCCTCCTCACCGCAGCGAAGACGGGCCAAACGGAGTACACCTTTGATGTCACCCTCTGCCTATGCGCGGCTGAGCCACTTGGCCGGCCAGTGGCTATCCAACGCCCAATGCGCGTTATAAGGTAGACTCCTTTTTTTATCTAGTGAACTTCAAAAATCCCTAAACAATTCAAAGGGACTCCAAATTTGATGATTCAAATTTGTACTACTTCATGAATCCAATCTCTATCACAAGGTTAAATTTGCACATTTTCTAGAATTTTTTTCTTCACAAACATTTATGAAATCCCATTTTACCATTTCTGTGATAAACTTTAGAAAACCATATAGAGCTCAAAATTGATCCAAACGCGTTGATTCAAATTCCTACATACTTCTACGGTTACAGATTAGATTTTGAACATTTTTCCGAATACTTTGTGCGCAATATTGGTCCATTTCTCCATGTATAGCCAACTTTGCAAATTCCTAGGAAATTCATTTCAACTCCAAATCTAGTGAAACCAACTCCTAGATGCTTCTAAAATCAAGATTTGTTAAATGGGTGCCTTTTCTCATTTTTCAAAAATAATTCTTCTGTACACTTCTTGCAAATCGATTACTCTCTTGATTCCATCATATTGAAATGTTCAAAAATATCCACTGATCTAATTCCAATGAAACCATTCTGGTTATTTTTCATATTACCCAAGAAGTCCTACAAAAGTCAACTTAATGTTGTAGAGCACTTTTATTTTTGCCTTGTTATGTTGCTTATTGTGATTACTTTTGACGTTAGTTGACGAAATAGATGGAGTACTCGGAGATGGACCAGAGGAGTTGAAGACTTTGCTGAGCCAGGCAAGCAGCCCTTTGACCATGATTCACCTCTCTTGTTCATCGATAAATTTTCTGTATGCATAATGACGTTGTTGAATATGAGCTTGATATAATCATTGCATTGATGCACACCCTTTGGTACTTGCATGTAGTAGCTCTACATTGTGCTAGAGATGCAATGAAAAATACTTGATATTGACGCATGATGTTGCATCTATACATGATCATCTCTTGATTACAATCCTTTGGAAACCCCATCGGGTGCCCCTAATGCCCGTGGGTAATATTGCACTAGGTCACCACTTGATGAAGAAGTGGTGCACCGAAGCAAGTGAATATGTGTTGTTTACAGAGACGGATTAGATTTAAGATTTGTTGACCGTCCCAACCAAACATGCACAACCACTCTACCCTTATATGGGAAAGGGCATTATTGATTACCTAGATCGTGCTAGCATGGATGCCCGCATTAGTAGTGATAAGAGTGGGGTGGTCACTCTTGGGAGGGGGTCGTGCTTGGGTAGGCGGCCATGACTATTTTTACAGGACACCGGACACACCGTTGGTACCTCCATGCCATCATCTCCATGCTTGTTCTTGCTCCAATGTTCATCCTTCTCCAAGCTAGGCCCTTCATTTGTAAGCAAAACAAATGTATCCAGTTTAAGCAGCATCATATTGTCATGAACATTAGAATCATTACCAAGAAACAAAAGTACGTCATAATTTAATTGGCGTGCACGAGCTCTAGTAATTGGTCCAGTTTGTATAGTAGCAGGGGCTGTAGGTGTAACAATGGTATTGATGTCCTCATCATCCTCCCTGATAGAGGCAAAGGTGTCCCGTCTTTCAATGAGATGATGGATATCGCTTTGGTGGCAGTCGACTTTGACGATCCGACTACGAACGTGCGAGGACGTCGCGCCTTAGCAATCGCTAAACCAACTCCGAGAGGTTATTGACCACGCCGGAGCACGATCAACCTGACCACGAGGGTCTGTTTCCTGCGAGCAAACGAAGAACAAGCAAGAAACTGAGATTGCAATCTGGATATTGCGAATATAAGATGAAAGCTTTATTGATCAAGGTGGGGTTCTGTGACGCCTTTGTCTGGTCGTTGAACACAAACGAAGTACGCGAAGTTGCAGCTATGGCGAACTTTTAATCTAAACAAAACCCAAAGTCTAAACGGTGCCCTAAGGGCTGTACATATGGAGGAAGAGAGGGGGAATTTCGTGGCCCTTGGTGGAGGGGTCCGAAATCAACCCTATCTCTTGTTTCCCCACACATACGGACTCGAAAAATAGCCTATACTTATGTATTTCGAAATTACATGGGCCTGGCCCAATAAAAAGGTGACGCAGCACCTAAAATAGCCTCGGGACGAAATTTATGAAGTGGCATCTTGTATATTTCGTCCAAGGCTTCATGCACCCATTATGGTGGCTTCAAAGTCCTGAAATCATCACTTGTAACTCCGTTCTTGTTCCCCTTGCGCATGGCATCATCTCCATGCTTGTTCTTGCTCCAATGTTCATCCTTCTCCAAGCTAGGCCCTTCATTTGTAAGCAAAACAAATGTATCCAATTTAGGCAGCATCATATTCTCATGAACATTAGAATCATTACCAAGAAACGAAAGTACCTGATAATTTAATTGGCGTGCGCGAGCTCTAGTAATTGGTCCCGTATATGTAGCAGTAGGGGCTGTGGGTGTAACAATGGTATTGATGTCCTCATCATCCTCCCCTTCTTGAAATGAAGTCGTCCTCGACGGAAACTCATCTTCCTCACCCAAATAAGGCTTCAAATCTGCAATGTTAAAAGTGGGACTAACCCCAAAATCTGCAGGCAGCTCAAGTTTATATGCATTATTATTTATTTTCTCTAACACCTTAAAGGGACCATCAGCACGTGGCATTAGCTTTGATTTGCGCAAATCAGGAAATCTATCCTTACGCAAATGTAACCAAACAAGATCTCCAGGTGCAAACACAACATGTTTTCTACCCTTATCTCCAGCAAGTTTATATTTAGCATTCATACGCTCAATGTTTTCCTTAGTTAACTCATGCATTTTTAAAATCAATTCAGCACGTTGTTTAGCATCAAAATTAACCTTCTCCGAAGATGGAAGAGGCAACAAATCAATAGGTGCACGAGGTAGGAAACCATACACAACTTCAAAAGGGCACATCTTAGTAGTAGAATGCAATGAACGATTATAAGCAAATTCAATATGAGGCAAGCATTCCTCCCACATTTTCTTATTATTCTTCAAAACAGCCCTAAGCATAGTAGACAACGTTCTATTGACTACTTCAGTTTGTCCATCAGTTTGGGGGTGACAAGTAGTACTAAAAAGCAGTTTAGTCCCCAACTTAGCCCATAAACATCTCCAAAAGTGGCTAAGAAATTTAGTATCACAATCTGAAACAATAGTATTTGGCACACCATGCAAGCGAATAATTTCACGAAAGAACAAATCAGCAACATTAACAGCATCATCGCTTTTATGACATGGTATAAAGTGTGCCATTTTCGAGAATCTATCCACGACAACAAATATGCTATCCCTCCCCTTCTTTGTTCGAGGTAAACCTAAAACAAAGTCCATAGATATATCCTCCCAAGGAACACTAGGTACAGGCAAAGGCATATATAAACCATGAGGATTGAGTCGTGACTTAGCTTTTTGACATGTAGTGCATCGACCAATAAAACGCTCAACATCCCGTCTCATCTTTGGCCAAAAGAAATGTGTAGCAAGTACGTCCTCCGTCTTCTTCACGCCAAAGTGTCCCATTAATCCTCCTCCATGCGCCTCCTGCAACAACAAAAGACGAACGGAGCTAGCTGGAATGCATAGCTTGTTAGCACGAAACACAAATCCATCGTTAACGACGAACTTGTTCCACATTCTTCCTTCTTTACAATTCTGCATTACATCTTTAAAATCAGCATCATGCACATATTGATCTTTGATGGTCTCCAAACCAAATATTTTGAAGTCAAGTTGTGAAAGCATAGTATAGCGGCGAGACAATGCATCAGCAATAACATTTTCTTTTCCCTTCTTGTGTTTAATGACATAAGGAAAAGTCTCAATGAATTCAACCCATTTAGCATGTCTACGATTCAGTTTAGCTTGACTTTTAATATGTTTCAAAGATTCATGATCAGAATGTATAACAAATTCTTTGGGCCATAAATAATGTTGCCATGTTTCTAAAGTCCGAACAAGAGCATATAATTCTTTATCATAAGTAGAATAATTCAGACTAGGCCCACTCAATTTTTCAGAAAAGTATGCAACAGGTTTGCCATCTTGTAATAACACACCGCCTAATCCAATTCCACTAGCATCACATTCAAGCTCAAAAGTCTTATTAAAATCAGGAAGTTGGAGTAAAGGAGCATGTGTCAACTTATCTTTCAATACCGAGAAAGCCTCTTCCTGTGCGGTACCCCAAAGAAAAGGCACATCTTTCTTTGTAAGCTCATTGAGAGGTGCAGCAATGGTGCTGAAATCTCTTACAAAACGCCTATAGAATCCAGCGAGGCCAAGAAAACTCCTCACTTGTGTGACCGTTTTGGGTTGCGGCCAACTCTCAATAGCTTCAATCTTGGCTTTATCAACTTCAATTCCCTGTGGAGTAACAACATAGCCAAGAAAAGATACTCGGTCGGTGCAAAAGGTGCACTTCCCAAGGTTACCAAACAAACGTGCATCACGTAGAGCAATAAAAACAGCATGTAAATGTTCCAAATGTTCTTCCAAAGATCTGCTATAAATCAATATGTCATCAAAGTAAACTACCACAAATCGTCCAATGAAAGCACGTAAAACTTCATTCATTAATCTCATGAAAGTACTAGGTGCATTAGTTAACCCAAAAGGCATGACTAACCACTCATATAATCCAAACTTAGTTTTGAATGCTGTTTTCCATTCATCTCCCAATTTCATACGAATTTGATGGTATCCACTACGCAAATCAACTTTGGAGAATATTGTAGAGCCACTCAATTCATCAAGCATATCATCTAGCCTAGGAATAGGATGACGATAACGAATAGTAATATTATTAATGCCTCTACAATCAACACACATACGTGATGTACCATCCTTTTTCGGCACTAGAATAATAGGAACAGCACAAGGACTAAGGGATTCGCATAATCTCCTTCGTCTCCTCTGGATTGGTACGGTATGGTGCACGGTTTGGCAGTGAAGCACCGAGAATTAAGTCAATCTGATGCTCAATCCCTCGAATAGGCGGTAATCCCGGTGGCACGTCTTGTGGAAAGACGTCAGCGAACTCCTGCAAAATGTTAGTGACAGCAGGAGGCAAAGAGGAAGGCACGTCCTCGAATGAAAATAATGCCTCTTTGCACACAAAAGCATAGCAAACAGATTTGCTGAAATCTAGCTCATCAATATCAGATTTGGTGGCAAATAAACATGCACTTTTCAATTTAATTTCAGAAGCAACACTAGATGGTTTATTATTAGGCTTCATTTGTTGCTCAAATTCTTTTGCCACAATCTGATTTTCACTCTTATTCGTCTCCTGTTTTGCTTTATTAGCTCTATTAATATCATCTTTCAAAATGGAATCAGGAGTCATAGGAAGCAAAGTAATATTTTTATCCTTATGAACAAGAGTATAGTGATTGTTTCTACCATGGTGTACATAATTTTTATCAAATTGCCATGGTCTACCAAGTAATAAGGAACATGCTTGCATAGGTACCACATCACAATCAACATAATCAGCATATGTAGAGATACTAAAATGCACACGAACAGTACGTGTTACCTTAACCTTGCCGCTGTTGTTGAACCATTGGATGTAGTAAGGATGTGGATGTGGTCTTGTGGTGAGAGAAAGCTTCTCCACCATCTCCATGCTAGCCAAGTTGTTGCAGCTCCCTCCGTCTATGATGACGCGCACAGAACGTTCCTTCACAACTCCCTTGGTATGGAACAAATTGTGCCTCTGATTTTGCTCAGCTTGTGTGATCTGCACACTCAAAACACGTTGAGCAACTAAACATTCATACCTGTCAGCGTCTTCAGGAGCCATGTATTGCGTCTCATGATCAGAATCATCTCCACCATGTTCTTCACGTGTAATAAGAGCCAAAGTCTCCCCATCATAGTCACTAGCAGACTCATATCCACCATCCGCGGTAGCAATCATCACACGCGGAGATTTGCATTCTCTCGCATAATGACCTCCTCCCTTACAACGACGACAAATAATATCACTTGTGTGCCCTGTTGATGCCATGGAAGAAGAAGAACGCTGTGCAGGCCCCGCAGGTGCGCTCTTGGCAGATAATGGTGGTTGCGCCTGTTTTCTTGTATCACGGCTGGAGGTGGCACCGGATGGAGGTGCTGGTGCAGTTGAAGTAGAAGATGCACGTGGTGTCCATGATGAAGGTCGGCCTGCAGAAAAGTTAGTTCGCCCCAATGCTTGTCGATCCTGCACTTCACGTTCAGCTTTACAAGCAAGATGGAATAAACGAGTGATATTAGTATACTCCTTATAGTCTAGAATGGTCTGAATCTCTCTATTTAATCCACCCAAAAACGTGCAAGCATAGCTTCATTCTCCTCAACAATACCACATCTAATCATGCCAGTTTGTAATTCCTGATAATATTCTTCTACAGAATTTTTCCCTTGTCTTAAACGCTGCAATTTTTGAAGCAATTCACGTTGATAATATGGTGGAACCCAACGCGTACGCATAGCAGTTTTCAAAGCAGCCCAAGTAGTTGGAATAGGATATAATCTACAATGTTCAGACCACCATACACATGCAAAACTAGTGAAAGCACAAACAGCAGCAGCAACTCGTCTCTCCTCAGGATATTGTAAACATGTAAATCGTTGTTCAGTTTCTAACTCCCAAGTAAGATATATATCAGGAACATATCTACCCTCAAATGGTGGAATATTCAATTTCAGTTTAGGAATATGGACATCATCTCGTACCTGAGGTGGTGGTGCAGGCCTACCATTACGAATATATACCTGAGGTCGACCTGCTGGTGGTGGTACAGGTGGCTGCACGTAGTGCTGATTTTGATCAACCTCATCCTCATAATCTCCCACATAATCATCCTCCTCCGCATCAGCAGCAGGAGCCACAGAAGTATCAACAGCAGCACCAACAGTTTGGCCAAACGCAAGAGGAACACGGCTTGCTCGGCGGAGGTCTGTTTCGCGACGTGGAGGTAGTCGTTGTTGTTGTTGTTGGAGAGGTGCGTTAGGTGCAGCGGGTGGTGGTGGTGGAAGACGCGCGAGCAATTCATTAAACTTGTTATCGAGCTTTGTTTCGAACGTCTTCTCAAGGCCAGTGATCTTCTCCATGGCCTCTTCAAAATTGTTCAGCACATCTTGCACCTGTTCAGTCATCATTTGCTGAAACTTATCATGAAGCTCCTTGTTCGATAAATTCTCCCAGTCAATCTCGTCGGCTTGTGATCCTGGCATGGTTAGCAGCAATAGAAACACACAAGAATATGATCCTACAGACTACGAACAAGTGGTGGTGGTGGGTGTCACAAATCCGTCAAGCAAAACTCAAATTCTTACCAGTTCTTACCCAGCAACAGGCGGTGATCGGCAACCGTTGTAGTCAAAACTCTCAAAGCTTGGATAGAGCGATTACCAGGGAGAGTCAAACGCACGACGTAGATGTATGTGGAGCTGGGAAGGCTTATAATATGGTAGCAAAAAGGGTCAGCAATAATCAATTCAGAGATGCAAAGTTGAATAAACGCTCAATGATGGTACTGTGCTAGTCCTAGGCTAGACTGTGCTCGAGACGCGAGCCTAGAACACCAACAAAATCACGGCGCGGCACGTAAACAAGGGAGGAGCACACTCTATTTTTTTCTCTTTTTTTTTGCACTTTTTTTCCTCTTTTTTTTTGCTCCGCAACAAATTTTTTTCGACAAAGTCTACAAATGGTCTAAAAACTGCCTACCCAGAATTTTCCAGACTTAGTTTTTTTTTTGAAATTGGAATTATTTTTCTTCTGCGGATGGCTCGGAAGTTGGGGAGTCCTTCTCTGTCACGACTCAGAGTATCGCGTGATCTGGAAATCGAGAACAATGCAACAATTACTGGACTCGGACTAGGACTGGTGGCGGAGATGAATCTGGTGGAACACGGACTGGTGGCGGAGATGAATCTGGTGGAACACGGATTGGTGGCGGATATATGTTGCAGGTGAACTCGGATTAGCGTGATGGCGGCGGATATGTGGTGGCGTATATGGATTCGGATTGGCGGTGAATATGTGGTGGTGGTATATGGCAACAGCGACGATGATGATGCGGTGGTGATATATGGCAGCGGCGACGTGACAACCTGTGAACAGAACTCGAAACTCTAAAAGACTAGACGCTAAGACCAGCAACTGGACACAATGATGCAACCGCAAATTCAACAAAGCAAATACAAAAAAGATTATGCAAGGCTCAGATTGGTTCGGATGGGATGAACTAACCCTAATTTTTTTTGGCTTTTTCGTGGACTATAGGTATGAAGAACAGACTCGATCAAAACTACGAAAAACTGTAAAATCTCACCGAGCAACCTGGAAATCTGATACCACTTGATAGAGGCAAAGGTGTCCCGTCTTTCGATGAGATGATGGATATCGCTTTGGTGGCAGTCAACTTTGACGATCCGACTACGAACGTGCGAGGACATCGCGCCTTAGCAATCGCTAAACCAACTCCGAGAGGTTATTGACCACGCCGGAGCACGATCAACTTGACCACGAGGGTCTGTTTCCTGCGAGCAAACGAAGAACAAGCAAGAAACTGAGATTGCAATCTGGATATTGCGAATATAAGATGAAAGCTTTATTGATCAAGGTGGGGTTCTGTGACGCCTTTGTCTGGTCGTTGAACACAAACGAAGTACGCGAAGTTGCAGCTATGGCGAACTTTTAATCTAAACAAAACCCAAAGTCTAAACGGTGCCCTAAGGGCTGTATATATGGAGGAAGAGAGGGGGAATTTCGTGGTCCTTGGTGGAGGGGTCCGAAATCAACCCTATCTCTTGTTTCCCCACACATACGGACTCGAAAAATAGCCTATACTTATGTATTTCGAAATTACATGGGCCTGGCCCAATAAAAAGGTGACGCAGCACCTATAATAGCCTCGGGACGAAATTTATGAAGTGGCATCTTGTATATTTCGTCCAAGGCTTCATGCACCCATTATGGTGGCTTCAAAGTCCTGAAATCATCACTTGTAACTCCGTTCTTGTTCCCCTTGCGCATGCCATCATCTCCATGCTTGTTCTTGCTCCAATGTTTATCCTTCTCCAAGCTAGGCCCTTCATTTGTAAGCAAAACAAATGTATCCAATTTAGGCAGCATCATATTCTCATGAACATTAGAATCATTACCAAGAAACGAAAGTACCTGGTAATTTAGTTGGCGTGCACGAGCTCTAGTAATTGGTCCAGTATGTATAGCAGTAGGGGCTGTGGGTGTAACAATTGTATTGATGTCCTCATCATGTCGAGCACAGACCTCCCGTCCAGAAGCCCAAGCCAAGACTTCCACAATTGCTAGGCACTGCAACTTCACCTGGGGTCTTCAATGTGAATGGCTTCATGGCACATAACACCTTCTTCAACAGCGCCAAGAACCCTTACACCAAACCTCGCATTTCATCAGATCGGTTCTGGAGCTATCAGCAGCGCAGCTACTATTCCTACATCTTATACAATCAAGGGCGCATATTTCCACATATGCGTCTCGACACTGAACTATAGCTGGCCTGCCCTGCCTTGAAGAAGCGTTGGATTGCTTCAGAGATGCTGGACTCCTGTAGTTTGTCACAGATAAGGAACACTGGAATGAAGAGCTTCTGCTACAGTTCTATGCAACTCTTCACATTCGAGGCTACAATAGGGATCCAAAGACTTGGGTCCTTGAGTGGATGACAGGCAATGTCCATCATGAAGCCAAAGCTCTTGATATCATTGAGCTCACAGGCCTGCCCACTCCTGGTGAATACTATGAGCCAGGTTGTCGACAACACCAGAATGCTTTGGAGAGCATTTTTCAGAAGCCAGAACCCAACATGAGCCAAATGTTGAGCATGATGAAGCCTTTGCCTCATGACGCTGACTACCCATCTGAATTCTTTGTTGAAGACCTAGAGTATCTGCCTCGCACCATTTATCATATCATCAGAAAAACTCTATGGCCCGTCAAAGGACATTCATCTGCAGCGAAGCTTGAAGGAGCAATGAAGACTTTGGTTTTCCACATCTTCAATGCCATCAGCTTCAATGCTCAAGACTTCTTCATTAGGCAGTTGGCTGCATCTGGCTTCGACATTTTTGGTCTGAAGTTCTATGCTCCATGGGTAATGCGCCTTATCAAGCTTCACTCTGCCATTAACAATCAGCCGTCTGCGCGCAATCATCTTGTATTCTTGCCAGAGGTTGATCTATCTATTGAAGCTATTTACCCAGAGCCTGCTAAGGATCCCATTTATCTTCACAATGCTGATCACCAAAGCTTCACCCAGCCCATTGAAGAAGTTCAGGCAGTCTCGCGTGTTTATCCCTTGGTTGGCAACACACGTGCCCCTCGCGCTCAAACTGACGCCACTAGTAGCACCATTGCGCAAAGGCCTCGAAGGCGATCTCGTGTTCTCAATGACCGAGAGCTTCTCATTGCGCTACACCAGAAACAGGACAAGCATCACAACTGGCTCAATCGTCAGATGCAAAGCCTCTTGGTGGATGTCAACCGCATACGCAATCTTGCCACCAAGAATGCCTTTATCACTCATGAAACCTGTCGGAGGTCATGGAAGAGTTTGACTTTGCTTAGTGCTAAGCTGATCTGCAAAACGATGGCTTCACCGAAAGATTCAAGTTTGACTCAACTCCTCCACGGAATGCTCACTTGCGTCGGACTCCCTCACTTGAAGACTCTGACTATTCGTCCTCAGCTGCGACAGTGAATGCCAGAGTCATCGATGACCAAGATGATGCAACTTCACCTCTCCAACTTCAATGCATGTCGACACTGCACCAAGTTCTTCTGCACCACCGGACCTCAATGATGACCCTGCTGCCTCGCCTGCACTTCATGGGAACAAGTAGGGGCCCTATGTCTTCAAACCTTTTTGGTCCTTACTGACAAAAGGGGGAGAAGCATATGAGTTGATAGTCTTCAAGCGGGTCCATATGGGTGGTTGCTTTACCTTTTGCTACTTTTGCCAAGTGCTTACAACTCTTGCTTTTCGATACATTTGGTTCTTTGAGTTGTAACACTTAAACTCGATGGTCGTCTACTACTTATTTGCTATTCTGTGATGCGATGATAAATTCCGCATGTGCAATGATAACTTCCGCACTTAGGTCATTTTGCAGACGTCCATTTTTCATGATGCATGTCATTATCGTCATTACATCAAATCATGCATGATGAATTGTCATCATAAGTTGAAGAGGATCTCCATAAGTACAACCTGCCATGTGCATTTACATTCCAAGAGCAAATTACTTATATGCACATCTTCAGGGGGAGCCTTTGCCACTTATGAAGACACTATCCTTTACAATTTCACATATTTTATTCCCCGTTGAAAACTTCAACCAGTTTGTCATCAATCACCAAAAAGGGAGAGATTGTAAGTGCACCTAGTGCCACCCGTAGTTGGTTTTGGAGTATTAACGACAAACCTAGTTGAGGGACTAATGTGTTTGTGAGAATTGCAGGATAACACGGGTAGAAGTCCCTCATTGATTTGGTTTTCCTACCAGAGATGACCCCTAAAAATGTATGAAGACATTGAAGTCAAAGGTGGTATGTGAAGACATTCACATTAAAGACTATGACAAGAGAAGACATTGCGTGAAGACTATGGAGCGCGAAGATTTAGTTGTTTCGTCGTTATTTTTCTTCTTTGTCGAGTCATAGGAACCACCGTACTGTTAAGTGGGGTCCAAGTGAACCAGTCAGAATGACTGAAGTGATGCTTAACCAAAATCCTATGTCTTCAAGCGAAGACAATGAGAGCAAATCTTATCCAGAGCTGGATAAGTCAGCTTTGCTTGTAGCCCAAGTAAAGTTGTCGTGAGTGTTTGAAATCTGACCTTGGAACACGTGTCAGTTCCTTAGTGACCCAGGGTCATTTCAGACAAATCAGGTCGGGTTGCCTAGTGGCTATAAATAGCCCACCCCCTACAACCATAAACGGTTGGCTGCTCAGAGTTAGTGTACGGCTTTTGTCATTTGAGAGCAACCCACCTCAAAGCCTTTGAGAGAGAATTCCTTGCGAGGACAAAGCCCTAAACACCCAGAGCGAAAGAGTGTTAGGCATCACTTAAGTATTCCTGTCTGTGTGATATGAAGACTTATTACACTTGAGGACTGTCAATCCTCCAGCCGGTTAGGCGCTGTGTTCTGAGCATCCAAGAGTCATTGTGGATCACCGGTGAACGAAGTCTGTGAAGGTTTGGAAGTCTACCTTGAAGACTTACCAGAGTGATTGGGTGAGGACTGGGTGTCCTTAGCTCAAGGGGAATAAGGTGAAGACACGGTCTTCTGAGTTGAATCTCAGCCTCCCTAACCAGACGTACAATTGTCACAGCAACTGGAACTGGTCCAACAAATCATTGTCTTCAACGAGCCACTGGTTCCATCCTTCCCATCTCTTTATGTGCTGATTGGTCCTTGTGAAGTCATTGCCTGTTTGCATTAGTTATTTGTCTTCACTGTGTGACTGCTTGTTCTGATTGGCTTCATACTATCTTCCATCCTGATCTATACTGCCTAGCTGCTATTTGTCTTTATGGTTTCATTTCATCGAATACTTGACTATGGCTAGCTTAGTGTAGTCTACCTTCCGCTGCATGGTAATAGGTTTATTTCTATCATTTGTCTTCGAAACTTCCAAGTTTTGAAGACTTCCATAAAAATCGCCTATTCACTCCCCCTCTAGTCGATCACTAGCACTTTCATGCATGTGCATCATTTTCTACCTCTCAGCCCCTCTCGATCGGATGGTCCAACGTCACTTTTTTTCTTCTATTGTTAGAGGTAAAGCTACTTCATGGAGTCGAATCTTGTACTTGGTTCAAACAAGAAATAAAGTGGGGGTAGGGGAATTTAGTATGTACATCGGACTTGGTACAAACAGGAAGGAAAGGGGGTGAAAGTAGTACAGACTGGTCATCCAACTGGTCTCTTGGTCGAAAATGGAAATATCGGGGTAACGTTGTACGCAGTGGTATGACCAGGACTAGATTTTCTATCCACACATAGGAGTAGGTGGCTAGAGTGAACAAAAATGGGACCAACCCAAATATGTTTCTTGGATGTTTGTTTCTCGGGGCAACAAACTCTGAATCACCACTCTATGCCCCTGTTTAGGTACATGGTGCTGGACTGCTGGTGCACCCACCATCCCATGCCCTTATACCAAATATTTAGCTGGTCTTAATCTAATGCCCCTGGTAAAATGAAGCCATGCCAATGTTATAAGCCATGGCAAGTTTAGCCAAATGTTTTTGCTTGTAATTGTTTGAGACTTTGACTGTTTCCATTGTAGCTTTTTGTGCAAACAGGGATATCCATTTCACCAGGTTGCTGTTGTGACCTTTTGGTGCACTGCACAAAACACTTATTAAAAGAAGTGACTTTTGTGATGTTTAACTGGAATGTCAGAATGGAATAGTTGATTCATTTCGGTGGAACTGCACAAAGGGAGATATGTGTTCCAATCCTCATCATCCATATTGGCGCCATAACCTTCCTTTAGGTAAGAATGATATTTAATGCATGTGTTCATCTCTATTTTGCGACTCCCATGAGAAAATAATGCTATTGTTTACTAGTACACTTGTACTCCCTCACTGACAAAACCAATTCAGAAATAGAAGGCCAATCATTTACTTGGTTTCACCAACTGGTGAGGAGAAACAGAAATAGAGGATGAAGATGAAGAAGAAGAAGAAGAAGAAGAAGAAGAAGAAACAGTGCCAAGGTGATCTTGCTGAAGCCAGAGGCCTCAGTCGAGGCCATTCGAGGGCTCCGGCAACGTCTACCTTACATGTGAGACGATCCTCCAGGGAGCGCTTCCACTTCTGCTGTCTCTCTTGCAAGGTCACTTAATTAATTAGGAGTACTTAAGTACCACTAATTTATTGCTGCCTAATTTTCCTGTCGGAGTTAAACAAATCTTTAGTAGCACCTTATGCTGAATCATGTACATGTGTATGTTTGTCTATGCAGGTGAATCATGTGGTGGAGCAGGGAGGGAATATTATTAGTGTCATGACATAATAGTGCTACTGTTTTGCATGTCAATTTATTGCCATTGGTTTAATGAGGCAATGTTTTGCGTATTGTCCGTCATGAATTTGATGCTACTATTAGAGTAATATGCTAATGTCTTTCTATCCTTTCTCACCAAGCTAATGAAGGTTTCACCTTGTTCCTACTTGTGCAAACAGGGATCATGTTGTGCCAATCATACATTTTAGTGGAACTACACAAGACAATACAATGAACTGTATCCCAGCCAGTGCTTCAACTCTGCTGGAAGTTCTTGGTAATCTTCCGATATAATTTCAGCACTTGTAAACAAGAGTGATTTCAACCATACATTTGAAGTGCACAAAAATATACACTATTGAGTGATTCCAGTGAGTGCTTTATCATCTCTTATGGGACTACATGAATAAGTTTTTTTCCTCAGGTTTGTACCAGCCTAAGGCCTTCATCCATATTAGTTTGTTGTCATCTCTATTTGTATCATGCTACTGTCATGAGAAACTCCGTTATCTTTGCACGTTAAAGTTTTGCAACCTATGATACATGGCAATGCCTTGAGTGCTGAGCTAATTGGCACTGATTAAATAAACAAATACCTCTCTTTAAGAAAGACTACTATGTTGCTAACTTTACCCATTAAGATAATGAGGGTGCTTCTATTTGTTAGTGTATGTTTCATCAACTAGTCCCACTATTACAGTAATCTCACTCTCTCAATATATGTGCCAACAGGGATGCTCGATTTTGGTGGAACTACACAAAAACTTTGGGTGTTTCATTGCCTCGATGGCTTCCTTCCTTTCCTATCAATCACTAATATGGGATTGCATTCTTCCTTTGCTGTCAGTCGCTTGGCTTATCTGGGCTTCCAGTCAAAGGAAATAGTAATTGATATGCTACCTCACACAGGTTGGTACTAGTCTTTATCCTGATTATTGTGATTGTCATATGTATTGGTAATTTGGTATTGTGCTACTGTTTGCCGATTTCATAAAGGAGTAACTTGGAGCCTGAACTCGCAGGCAAATCATTACATTGGGTGATTTCAGTAGAACTGCACAAAAAGATCAGATGGACAGGTACTCATGCTGCTGCTATGTACTCCAAAGTTCACTCAGACAAGCATTGATGTTGACAAGAAGAAGTGCCTATATTCATTCGAGTATCAACCGGCGTCAACCAGTTGTAAAACTCCAAGTATTAGGAGAGTGAACGCCAAAAATATTGCTTAGCGCATAGCCTAGAAAAACGTAGTCCAGTCTTTGGTCCCAACTTGTGCCTTTTGGTTATCAGCAGATATGGTAGCAAACTGTACGGCATGGAGTCTAAAGATTCCAGACAAGTTAGTTGACGCGTATATTCATCTGGCACTTAATCAGTCTACATGCCAGGGATGCTCCATTTAAGGTCAACTACACAAAAAATTTGGGTGGTTCATTTTCTCAACCGCCTCCTTTCTCGTCTGCAATGTAGAATTTTGGCGAGCTACAGGACCAAGATGAGTGAGTAAACTAGTTGGATGAAAGTAGTGGAAAAGTTGCTCAAACCTCCCTCGGCACGAGGCCACTATTTGAGGATAAACCTACAAGCAAAGTTCAGATTGTCTATGCTGCCTCTTATGTACTCGAAAGTTTACTTGTACAAGCATTAATTTTAGCAAGAAGTACCTCCGACTGAACACCATTTACCAGTCTGCAATATAGAATTTTGGCAAGCTACAGGACCAAGATGAGCCAGTAAACTAGTTGGATGAAAGTTTACTCATACAAGCATTAATTTTAGCAAGAAGTACCTCCGACTGAACACCATTTACCAGTCTGCAATGTAGAATTTTGGCGAGCTACATGGCCAAGATGAGCCAGTAAACTAGTTGGATGAAAGTAGTGGCCAAGTTGCTCAAACCTCCCTCGGCACGAGGCCACTATTTGAGGATAAACCTACAAGCAAAGTTCAAATTGTCTGTGCTGCCTCTTATGTACTCGAAAGTTTACTCGTACAAGCATTAATTTTAGCAAGAAGTACCTCCGACTGAACACCATTTACCAGTCTGTACCCTAGGTAATTAAAGTTCGTCCATGGATCATATTGGTTGTGATCTCAATCATTTGGATGCATAAACATACTGAACATGTGTATATCTGAATCTTTTTGTGAATTATCTATGAATATTGTTGTGTGATCTATCAATCATTTGGATCCATAGACATGCTGAACTTGTGTATATATGAATCTTTTGAGTTGTTGATAGTGAATGTTGGCTATGAATATGAACGTGTCCTATGAACCTGAGTTTGATACGAATGTTTACCTTTTCTATTGTACTTGTGTGTGAACTTGTTAGTATGCCTACTGTGGGGTATGTGATGTGTGGGTGTCAACGGCACACCTTCTTCCAGAGAAGAATTGCACCTGCTTTGTTAGGGTAGCAACGGCGCATCAGCTCTTTTTAATCTTTTTGCTCTGTCTTGCCCCCTCCCCCGCTCAACCCCTGCCGTAATGTTTTCGGCCTCAAAACAAACATAGTACTGCGTTGTTTTGGGGGCTTGATGAAAAATTGAGTGCTGGTTTCTATAGGTTGGCCCGCCCAGCAAATGGGTTGCTGGTCCACCACGGACTGGGAGGATAAAAATACAAGTTGTATGGTGCATAGGCAAGTAAAAAAATGCCATCGAGAGCCATCCACTGAAGAAAAAAATTGCTCCTGATGCGCTTCTGCAATCGTGCCGCCGCCCCCCTCTTTAATCCAGTTCGCTCAGGGATCTGGTATCATTTTTTTTCAGAGGGCGAACAAGTATCAGCTAGGCCTAGGTTTTGTATTTTAACATGCGTAGCCCACGACATACGGTGACAGTGGTTTCAACTTATTTTTTTGAGGTCCATACTGGCCTATGGGCTTTTTCTTAAAGATCAGCAGCCCAATGTATTTTTTAACCACATTATATATATTTATATTATTGCTATTATCGTATATTTTATAGAGACTTATATATACATTATAAAAACGTCCCACATGTTATTAACTTATAAAAGTAAATGTTTAACAGAAGTTGGCAAGGAAAATCATGGTTGTTTTTGACTCACGGGCAAGGAAAATCCTGGTGATTGCATACAAAAGCTTGCGAAGGTTTTAAGGTGCCTCTCCGGTTTATTTTTTGATATTAATTGCTCCTTCTAACGTAACATTATATATATAACAAGCCCAGCTAATTCGTGTATTTGAAGGAAGTGCAAATGGGCTGGGATTCCTTAGAAAATATAAATGGGCCGCATTGACGTGAAATTATTTGTTCACCTAGCCCAGCAAATGGACTGTACATTCTAGAAAACATGGGTTAAATATATGCCACATTTTTGCAGGCTAACATGTGGGCCAATAGGTCGAAGCCTACGTAGGGCGTTGTCAACTTGGTCAACAAATGATTATGACATCCACAACCATTGGATTTATATCCAACGGCCCGCATGCACATTCAATCTCTCCTCTTCTTCCCCCAGCGTCGTCGGGATCGCCCGGTCCGGCTTCCGGCGGCTAGCGGCTCTGCTTAGCACACATCGCTGCGAAGTGCTACCCCACTGCCGACGAGGCTATCCCTCCACCCTTCCACACCTCCTGTTATTCTCCACCGACTGCAGCCCCACGCCGCACCAGAACCAGTTATAACCCTTCTCCTCCTCTCAATCTGCGACTCCACTATTGCGTCTTCCCATCTCCGAGTCGTTCCCGTCCGGGGCCTCGCCGTCGTCCACCGCCTCGATGCGCTCGATGCGGCATGGTCAACAAACGAGAGTTATCGGAAGAGGACTGTACGTTGAGAGCCTGACGGTTGGGACCCACGAGCTCCATGGTCGCACGCATGGAAAGTTCCTCATTATTAAGTTGAAAAAAATGTCTCCTCCATCTGACAACTGGGACCCACCGGCTTTATCTTGGCACAGAAGGAAGTGCCTCCTTGTTATGCGAAAAAAATTATTCCTCCCGTTGACAGCTGGGACCCATCAGATTTGGTGGCTGACTTGTGGGCCTACTAAGTGGACGTGTACGCATGGCTTTGTCAACTTAATCAACAAATGATTCTAGCAGCTGGACCGTTGGATGTTAATCCAACAGCCGTGCTCCTTCTTCAACCTCTGTTCTTGCTCCTATCTCTCGTGGGCGGCACTGCGGCTGTGTTGCCGCGCACCCGAACCAGTCAAGTTTCCCACTCCTCTCCATCTGCGACTCCACTTCCCCATCTTCCCCATCTCTAGGTCGTTCCAATCTGGGGCCTCGTCGTCGTCCACCGGCCTTGGTGCGCTCGACACGGTGTGGTCAACATGGTGAACAACCGAGAGTCATCGGAAGATGGCGGTACATGAGAGGCTGACAGTAGGGACGCACCACGCCCATGGACGCATGCATGCAACGGAACGAGGCGTGGCCAATGTGGTGAAGGAATGACTTCCATCGGAAGTGTACTATACCTGGAGAGGCTGACAACTGGGTCCACGGCCGCAGCAAGGAAGTGCCTCCTTATTACGCGGAAAATAATGATTCCTCCACCTGACAGCAGGGACCCACCGGACGGGCCACCGTATTTTGCGAAAAAAAACTTTTCCCCCTGACTTCTGGGACCCACCAGACGGGCCGCCATATTTCGCGAAAAAAACGTTCCCCCGCTGTCAGCTCGGACCCACCGGAAGTGCCTCCTTATTACGCAGGAAAAAAATGAATACTCCCCCTGCTAGCTAGGACCCACCTTGGTGGGAGGCTGACTTGTGGGCCTACTAAGTTTACGGGGACAGAGGGCTTTGTCAACTTAGTCAATATGAACGATTCTAGCTCTAGTGATCGTACGATGTCCATCCAACAGTTGTAGTCCTTCTTCAACCTCTGGTCTTCTTGCTCCAGCCGCCCAAACCAGCGCCTATTGTGTCGCGTGCTCCTGCCTCCCGTGGCCGGCTATGATGCCGCGGAGGCCTCACCGCCCCCTACTACTCCCACCACCAGCCAGCTCATCCCTCTACTCACCCACACCCCCTATTATTCTGCGGCGACGACAGCCTCACACCACAGCCGAACCAGTGAACCCTCATACTCCTCTACGTGTGGGCATCCACTGCCGCGTCTTCCCCGGCTACGTGTCGTCCCCTTCCTAGGCCTTATCATCGTCCACCGCCCTGGTGCTCTCGGCGCGGCGTGGTCAACGTGGTCAAGGAACAACTTCCATCGGACGTGGACTATACGTGGAGAGGCTGACAGCTGGGTCCATGGCGCAGCAAGGAAGTGCCTCCGTATTACGCGGAAAATAATGATTCCTCCACCTGACAGCAGGGACCCACTGATGAAGCTATGTACCTAGGGTAGGGTCATGGATCTGTCCAACATACCCTCCCCAAGGACATCTCTACGAAGAATCAAAAGCAGTCGAAGAGAAACCATCATCCACTCGACCATGAAGATGTGTTCACTCGACCACCTTGAAGACACTCGACCACCAGAAGATGAGAAGCCCTTCACTCCGCAACGGCCGGGGTTTAACTCATAGCTTTATGGACATTTATAGCACTTTACTTCGGACGTTACCAGTAACGCTCCTCCTTTATGAACATTGAACCCTGTGTAACGGAGGGGAGCTGGGGTCGTGGCGCACTCTATATAAGCCACCCCCTCCTCTGGGGCAGGGGTTCGCACTTTCTGTAATTCACACGCATATATCCAGTCGACCGCCTCCGGGCTCCGAGATGTAGGGCTGTTACTTCCTCCGAGAAGGGCCTGAACTCGTAAAACTCGCGTGTACAACTCCTCCATAGCTAGGATCTTGCCTCTACATTCCTACCCCCCCTATTCTACTATCAGGCTTAGAACCACGACATTTAGCGCCCACCATGGGGCAGGTGTCTTAGCGACTTGTTGGAGAAGTTGCAATTTTTCCGATCCCTTTTCGTCTCGGGGCGCTCGTGTTTGTCGCCGACGACTCCGCTTGGCTTCAGGAGGCTCCACTCGACGTCGACGCGCTCCCCACCTGCGGGGCGACGCACTTTCGCGCGTGCATCCGCGGCGTCCTCCTGCAATAGCCGTCGACCCAGTATCGGACGGCTCCAGCAGCTTTCCCCCTCCATGCGGCCCGCCAGAGCAAACGTTCCGATCGGTCGAGGCTTCAGCGGTGGGTGAGGCATGCGGTGGCCCGCCAGTCGGCCACCCCTCAAGTCGCGGCGATCGAGCCCGACGAAACTCTCTACGGCATGTTTGATCTGTCGAGTGGCTCCATAGAGACCGCATCTGAGTGTGACAGCAGCGACCCAGCGGCTGAAGTTTTGATGGTCAATGGACCATGCAGTCCTCCTGGCTTCACCCATGAAGGCGGAGACGACGGGAACGGCGATCCGTCGCGCGTTCATGAAGAGTACCGCCCCGAACCCCTCTCTTCGCAGCAGAGGGAGGAACCTCATCGCCGGAACATGGATGCACTGCATACTCCTATAGTTGGAGAAACCCCTGAGGCCCAGGCCTTGGAGCAGGCGCGATTGGCCAACTTGGCTGAGCGCACTCGACTGGAGAACCTCCAGCACGCACTCGACGATCGCGCTCGGCAGCATGCTCCCGAATCCAGTCGACGCCAACTTTTTCCACCTCTGACTCAGGTATACCGAACCCCGATCTAGAATCTAGCAGCTGCTGCCCGGATAGCAGAGTCGATCCAACCTTCCCAGTCAGAAGCTGGCCGAGGTCTGGTGCAGATCCGAGCCTTGCTCCGGGCGGTGGGAGAGCAGAATACGGTCGTATCTCAGTCGCGGAATAGGATCCATAGCAGATCCGTGGTTGCAGACAGAGTTCAGTCGGCCCATAGCCCAAGATCGCCCCTGAGGCATGAGGGACGTGGCGATCGACGAGATCAGTACAGAAACCGTGAGCAGTATGATCACCGAGTCGATCGCGATGATCGTCGTCCAGTGCCCACGCCTCCCCCAAGGAGTGGGTCGTACGTGCCTCGGCAACATGAAGACAGACGCCCTCATAGTGTTGGGCGAGGTATTCCAGTCGACCCCAAGGAGCCAGGCTTTGATGCGAGCTATTCTCGTTCAGGGCTTGGTCGACAGAAACAGAGCTCACCGAGAGGGCCATGACAGGGATCCGCAAACCAGCAACAGGGTGCATGTCTCAGGTCCAGACTGCTTCAGCAGAGCTATTAGAGCTGCAGTGATTCCCCCCAACTTCAGGTTGGCGACTGGAGTCGGTAAGTTCACTGGTGAGTCCAAGCCTGACACTTGGCTTGAAGACTACCGAGTGGCTGTCCAGATTGGTGGCGGCAATGATGAAGTGGCCATGAAACACCTTCCTCTGATGTTGGAGGGCTCGGCTAGAGCATGGCTGAATCAGTTGGCGCCTGGCAGTATTTATACTTGGGAAGATCTCGCCTGAGTGTTTGGCAGAACATTCGAGGGCACTTGCAAACGGCCGGCAGGTTTGACAGAATTACAGTGTTGTGTTCAGAAACCGAATGAAACTTTGAGGGATTATATCCAGAGATGGATCACCCTACACCACATGGTAGAGGATGTGTCTGATCATCCGGCAATTTGTGCCTTCAAGGAAGGTGCCATGTATCGGGAGTTGAATCTGAAATTCGGTCGGACAGGAAATATGACTCTAACTCGGATGATGGAGATTGCCACCAAGTATGCCAATGGTGAAGAAGAAGAACGACTCCAGAGTGGCAAGCACAAAGCAGTCACCCACTAAGCCGGAGGAGGAAACTCCGGTCGGAAATAGAAGCGCAAGGCTGAGCCAGCTGCTCCGAGTGAAGCCTTGGCTGTGGTTCAACGAAAGTTCAAGGGGAAGCCCAAAGGGCCGTGGAACCCCAAGAAAGTGAAAGATCAAGATGGAAATGACGTGTTGGATCTGCCGTGCCACATCCACACCAAAAAGATGAAGAGGGTGATTTCATTTACCAGAAGCACACCACTCGGCAGTGTCGGCTCCTAATCCAGCAATTCCGAGAGAAAAAGCCCAAGGAAAAGGAGAAGGAAGCAGACAAGGCTGAGGATGAGGAAGGGGACGATGATGGTTATCCCCGTGTGAATTCCACTCTGATGATTTTTTCTGATGTTGAGAGCAAAAGTCGATTGAAAGCCATCAACAGAGAAGTGAACATGGTCGCTCCGGTGACACCTAGTTACTTGAAGTGGTCACAGACTGCCATTACATTCGACCAGTCTGATCATCCAGCACACATAGCCACCCCTGGGAGGCAAGCACTGGTGGTCGACCCGATGGTCGAAGGCACTCAACTGACAAAGGTCCTGATGGATGGTGGCAGTGGCCTGAACATGTTGTATGCAGAGACGTTGAAGGGAATGGGCATTCCGATCTCCAGACTTAGTGAAAGCAATATGAGTTTCCATGGGGTCATTCCAGGCAAGAAGGCCGCATCCCTTGGTCAGATTGCTCTCGACGTGGTTTTCGGTGATTCCAAAAATTACCGCAAAGAAAAGTTGACATTTGAAGTTGTGGATTTCCAGAGTGCCTATCGTGCCATTCTGGGCAGGCCAGCTTATGCACGTTTTATGGTTGGACCATGTTTCGTGTACCTCAAATTGAAGATGCCTGGTCCTAAAGGGGTGATCACTATCTCTGGTAATCGGCAGAAGGCAGAAGAGTGCTTCCAGAAGGGCTCAAAGATCGCCGATGCTCAGATGGCCGTGGTAGAATTGCAAGAATGCCATAAAAATGCAGATCCGAGTGATTTGTTGCGAGCCAAGAAGCCAACCATAGATTCAGCATTCTAGTCGTCTGGTGAAACGAAGTCGATTCACATTCACCCGACAGACCCCAATGCTGCTCCGACTCACATTTCAACCACACTCGACTCCAAATAGGAAGAAGCGCTCATCCAGTTCCTCCGTGAGAACTGGGACATCTTTGCATGGAAGCCTTCTGACATGCCGGGTGTTCCCAGGGGATTGGCTGAGCATCGTTTGCGAGTCGACCCAAAAGTGAAACCAGTCAAAGAACATCTTCGACGGTCCGCCGTACAGAAGAGAAAGGCAATCGGTGAAGAGGTGGCTCGGCTTTTGGCAGCTGAGTTTATCCGAGAGATTTACCACTCCGAGTGGTTAGCCAATGTTGTCATGGTCCCAAAGAAGGACGACTCACTTCGCATGTGCATTGATTTCAAGCATATCAATCAGGCCTGCCCGAAAGATCACTTTCCTCTCCCTCGCATCGACTAGATAGTCGACTCGACTGCAGGGTGCGAGCATTTGTCCTTTTTGGATGCCTACTCCGGGTACCACCAGATCCGTCTGTACGGACCCGGCGAGATAAAGACAGCTTTTATCACCCCGTTTGGGTGCTTCTGTTATGTCACAATGCCATTCGGTTTGAAGAACGCTGGAGCCACATTCATGCGGATGATTCAGAAGTGTCTGCTCACTCAGACCAGTCAGAATGTGGAAGCATACATGGATGACATTGTGGTCAAGTCACGTAAAGGTTCCGACCTACTGACTGACCTTGCTGAAACCTTTGCCAGCCTCAGAAGGTATGATATCAAGCTCAATCCATCAAAGTGCACGTTTGGAGTTCCGGGCGGAAAATTACTCGGTTTCCTCATTTCCGAACGAGGGATCGATGCTAACCCAGAGAAAGTGGCTGCTATACTCCGAATGAAATGCCCTGTGTGTGTGCATGATGTCCAGAAGCTTACTGGTTGCTTGGCCGCCCTAAGTCGATTCATTTCTCGCCTCGGTGAAAAGGCGCTACCTCTTTACCGACTGATCAAGAAATCAGATAAGTTCGAGTGGACCCCAGAAGCTGATGCAGCATTTGCAGAGCTAAAAGCCCTCCTTTCCACCCAGCCGGTGCTTGCTGCTCCAATCAGCAAAGAGCCTTTACTGCTTTATATAGCAGCCACTGGACAAGTCGTCAGTACAGTATTTATGGTCGAGCGGGAAGAAGAAGGAAAAGCTTATAAAGTTCAACGCCCAGTTTATTATATTTCTGAAGTCCTGACTCCGTCAAAGCAGAGATACCCGCACTATCAAAAGCTCGTCTATGGGATTTACATGACCACGAAGAAGGTTGCACACTATTTCTCTGATCACTCTGTTACAGTCGTCAGCGATGCTCCATTGTCAGAGATTCTGCACAACAGAGATGCAACTGGTCGATTGGCAAAATGGGTGATGAGGACATGACTACCTTGGATATGACCAAAAATATTGCATATATGCATATTTGTCAGGTGATTTCTAGTGCAAACTATTCAATAATCTATTTATGTTATCCAGAACAAAAATACTTCACACACTTTTGTGTTTTGTCTAATTGCAGGTGTATGGGACATTTGTACAATCCACATATGAAGATAAGGAAGAAAGAGATGTTTATTTGCTGTCCAAAAAGTTCTCTCACGTCACTTTTGGCCCAAGAGAAGATAGAGTCCAAGTCTCTCACGTTCTGGATTCAGATTCGGACTGCACAGACACACCTGACACAAAACGCACACAAGTTTTTCATACGGACTCCGAATTGGGTGATTCTTTTTTTGTTGGAAACTAGATTTCGTGCACTTTCCAACCCAATTGGAATCACCTTCAAATTCGTCCGGAGCGTTGAGTTGTGGACGAAACAATCTGATGCTGCAGTAGAATCCGAGTCAAACTACAAGTCCAAAGGTGTTACATCACCTCCACTTGGGCCCATTGGCCTTGTACGACCTAGATTTAGTTTTAGGCTGCCTTGGGACGTCCTCCCACCTCCTTGGCCGCCACCCCTTGCTCCTATATAAGTAGATCCATCTAGTAGCTTTTCCTTGGGGATTTGTTTAGTTAAAAGTTAGCCAGTGCAACTTCGTGTACTTCGTTTGTGTCCAACGACCAGACCAAGACCGCTTACGGATCCCCACCTTTATCAATACTTCATCTATATTCGCAATATTCAGATTGCTTTATCATATTCTTGCTTGTTCTTCGATTGCTTGTAGGAATAGACCTTCGTGGTCAGGTTGATTGTGCTTCGGCATGGTCAATAACCTCTCGGAGTTGGTTTAGCGATTGCTAAGGCGCAACGTCGTGCACGTTTGTAGTCAGATCGTCAAAGTCGTCTCCACCAAATCGATAGTTATCATCTCATCGAAAGATCGGGACACCCCCGCCTCTATCAAGTGGTATCAGAGCCTTAGTATCCTTCATTGATGCTAGTTGTGCTACGTCGTGACCTCATTAGTGTTCTAGGCTCGCGTCTCTAGTCCGGTCTAGCCTAGGTCCAGCACAGTACCGTCGTTGAGCGTTTATTCAACATTGCATCTTTGAATTGATTATTGCTAATCTTTTGCTACCATATATAGCCAACCCAGCTCCACATATTTCTACACCGTGTATACGTACGCTCCCCTGGCAATCACTTTACTCAATATTCGGAGTTACTTGACACCGCTGGTTGCCGATCACCGCCTGCTGCATGGTAAGAACTTGTAAGACATTGATATTTGCTTTACTGTGAGCGTTTTACCACCACATCCTAGTAGTTATAGGAACATTATTTTTGGGTTTTGTTTCTTGTTCTACTAATCATGACAGGATCCAGAGTCAATTCATGGGCTTTGTCGATCGCGGGAGACGTGCCACCACCTTTGCAAATACCACAACCGTCACGAGAGGTGCACAAACATCCAAATGCACATGATCAGGTTAATGTATCTATACCACCATTTAATGGCCGTTTTAAACCTGCTTTATATATTGAATGGGAGTTTGACATAAAAAATATATTTGCTTCCCATAATTTCAATGAACATAAAAAGGTTAAGGTTGCGGTTGGTTCTTTCACTGGTTATGCTTTGGTTTGGTGGAGTGAATATTGTCGGTTACACCCTGATTATATACCTACTACTTGGGATGATTTGAAATTTGCCATGCGACATACTTTCGTCCCTGCTTATTATACTCGTGACATGATTAAGAAGTTGCAACACTTAAAACAAGGTAGTGAAACTGATAGAGGCGAGGGTCCCGATCTTTCGATGAGATGATAACTATCGATTTGGTGGAGACGACTTTGACAATCCGACTACAAACGTGCACAACGTTGCGCCTTAGCAATCACTAAACCAATCTCCTGAGGTTACTGACGATGCTGGAAGCACGGTCAGCCTGACCACGAAGGTCTATTCCTGCAAGCAATCGAAGAACGAGCAAGAATATGATAAAGCAATCTGAATATTGCAAATATATATGAAGTATTGATAATGGTGGGGATCCGGAAGCGGTCTTGGTCTGGTCGTTGGACACAAACGAAGTACACGAAGTTGCAATGGCTAACTTTTAACTAAACAAATCCCAAGGAAAAGCTACTAGATGGATCTACTTATATAGGAGCAAGGGGTGGCGGCCAAGGAGGTGGGAGGACGTCCCAAGGCAGCCTAAAAATAAATCTAGGTCGTACAAGGCCAATGGGCCCAAGTGGAGGTGATGTAACACCTTTGGACTTGTAGTTTGACTCGGATTTTGCTGCAGCATCAGATTGTTTCGTCCACAACTCAACGCTCCGGACGAATTTGAAGGTGATTCCAATTGGGTTGGAAAGTGCACGAAATCTAGTTTCCAACAAAAAAAGAATCACCCAATTTGGAGTCCGTATGAAAAACTTGTGTGCGTTTTGAGTCAGGTATGTCTGTGCAGTCCGAATCTGAATCCAGAACGTGAGAGACTTGGACTCTATCTTCTCTTGGGCCAAAAGTGACGTGAGAGAACTTTTTGGACAGCAAATAAACATCTCTTTCTTCCTTATCTTCATATGTGGATTGTACAAATGTCCCATACACCTGCAATTAGACAAAACACAAAAGTGTGTGAAGTATTTTTGTTCTGGATAACATAAATAGATTATTGAATAGTTTGCACTAGAAATCACCTGACAAATATGCATATATGCAATATTTTTGGTCATATCCAAGGTAGTCATGTCCTCATCATCCTCCCCTTCTTGAAAATAAAGCCGTCCTCGGCGTTGCTTAATCTGAAATGTGGCTAACAAAAGAGACATGGTGTACATGTTGTATATGTATATGTCATCCATTTTTACTTCCCTTGATTATTGCATATATGACACATGAATAGATGAGTAACTTGCATAGTTCATAAAATCTAAAGCCAAAAAATTAGCACAAGAAGTAGAAGGCATGAAAATATTGCAACTCAGTTTGCACATATAAGTGAAGCTCTTATTCATTTCAAAAGATTGACAATGTTCATCATTAAACCATCCCAACATTGGTGAATAAACCTTACTTGCATCAAATTTACATGCTACAACATGCTTAAATAAGCAAACATGCAATAAGTCATTCAACACAGAATCATCACCAAGATTAGAGGTCATATCAAAATGATTAAACATTGGTTCTTTTGCATCAATAGTTAATTCAATGGGTGCACTCAAAATTGTTGGTATTTCAGTTGTTTGATCACATGGCAAAGTCAAATTGTCAACATAGTCCTCTAAAATAGGTGGTGTGATCAAAGTAGTGGGTAGCTCATCAGATGGTGCATTCAAATTGACAAGGCATTCATCATTCTTATGTAGAGATGGAAGATCAGTACCTTTGTCATTACCTCTTATGATCAACTCAGATGATGTAGCCACTCTCGGGGGCGATGTGTCACATGGTGGAGGTGATGTAGTCCTGACAACAACGGATGTGGTTGTCATAGTATGCCTAGTAGTTGAAGGAACAATCATATCAACTCTTGGAATGTGCACCGTGCGCTTGTTCTCCTCGTGGCCAACACGACGTTTTATTTCCTGTTCAGCTTTGCAAGCAAGATGAAACAAATGGTCCATAGGATAACACTCTTCATGAATTAGTATCTCTTGAATATCACGGTTTAATCCTCCCCAAAATCTATCCATAAAATCATCTTCACTTTCTTCTAAAGAGGAATGCAACAAGGTAGTTTGTAAATCATCATAATATTTTGTTACAGTTTCACTACCTTGTTTTAAGTGTTGCAACTTCTTAATCATGCCACGAGTATAATAAGCAGGGACGAAAGTATGTCGCATGGCAAGTTTCAAATCATCCCAAGTAGTAGGTATATAATCAGGGTGTAACCGACAATATTCACTCCACCAAACCAAAGCATAACCAGTGAAAGAACCAACCGCAACCTTAACCTTTTTATGTTCATTGAAATTATGGGAAGCAAATATATTTTTTATGTCGAACTCCCATTCAATATATAAAGCAGGTTTAAAACGTCCATTAAATGGTGGTATAGATACATTAACCTGATCATGTGCATTTGGATGTTTGTGCACCTCTCGTGACGGTTGTGGTATTTGCAAAGGTGGTGGCACGTCTCCCGCGATCGACAAAGCCCATGAATTGACTCTGGATCCTGTCATGATTAGTAGAACAAGAAACAAAACCCAAAAATAATGTTCCTATAACTACTAGGATGTGGTGGTAAAACGCTCACAGTAAAGCAAATATCAATGTCTTACAAGTTCTTACCATGCAGCAGGCGGTGATCGGCAACCAGCGGTGTCAAGTAACTCCGAATATTGAGTAAAGTGATTGCCAGGGGAGCGTACATATACACGGTGTAGAAATATGTGGAGCTGGGTTGACTATATATGGTAGCAAAAGATTAGCAATAATCAATTCAAAGATGCAATGTTGAATAAACGCTCAACGACGGTACTGTGCTGGTCCTAGGCTAGACCGGACTAGAGACGCGAGCCTAGAACACTAATAAGGTCACGGCGTAGCACAACTAGCATCAATGAAGGATACTAAGTAGCTCTGGACAGCAAGATATAAGTGAAGTGATAGAGGCAAAGGTGTCCCGTCTTTCGATGAGATGGTGAATTTCGCTTTGGTGGAAGTCGACTTTGACGATCCGACTACGAACGTGCGAGGACGTCGCGCCTTAGCAATCGCTAAACCAACTCCGAGAGGTTATTGACCACGCCGGAGCACGATCAACCTGACCACGAGGGTCTGTTTCCTGCGAGCAAACGAAGAACAAGCAAGAAACTAAGATTGCAATCTGGATATTGCGAATATAAGATGAAAGCTTTATTGATCAAGGTGGGGTTCTGTGACGCCTTTGTCTGGTCGTTGAACACAAACGAAGTACGCGAAGTTGCAGCTATGGCGAACTTTTAATCTAAACAAAACCCAAAGTCTAAACGATGCCCTAAGGGCTGTATATATGGAGGAAGAGGGGGGAATTTCGTGGCCCTTGGTGGAGGGGTCCGAAATCAACCCTATCCCTTGTTTCCCCACACATACGGACTCTAAAAATAGCCTATACTTATGTATTTCGAAATTACATGGGCCTGGCCCAATAATAAGGTGACGCAGCACCTAAAATAGCCTCGGGACGAAATTTATGAAGTGGCATCTTGTATATTTCGTCCAAGGCTTCATGCACCCATTATGGTGGCTTCAAAGTCCTGAAATCATCACTTGTAACTCCGTTCTTGTTCCCCTTGCGCATGCCATCATCTCCATGCTTGTTCTTGCTGATAAGGACATGACTACCTTGGATATGACCAAAAATATTGCATATATGCATATTTGTAAGGTGATTTCTAGTGCAAACTATTCAATAATCTATTTATGTTATCCAGAACAAAAATACTTCACACACTTTTGTGTTTTGTCTAATTGCAGGTGTATGGGACATTTGTACAATCCACATATGAAGATAAGGAAGAAAGAGATGTTTATTTGCTGTCCAAAAAGTTCTCTCACGTCACTTTTGGCCCAAGAGAAGATAGAGTCCAAGTCTCTCACGTTCTGGATTCAGATTCGGACTGCACAGACACACCTGACTCAAAACGCACACAAGTTTTTCATACGGACTCCGAATTGGGTGATTCTTTTTTTGTTGGAAACTAGATTTCGTGCACTTTCCAACCCAATTGGAATCACCTTCAAACTCGTCCGGAGCGTTGAGTTGTGGACGAAACAATCTGATGCTGCAGCAGAATCCGAGTCAAACTACAAGTCCAAAGGTGTTACATCACCTCCACTTGGGCCCATTGGCCTTGTACGACCTAGATTTAGTTTTAGGCTGCCTTGGGACGTCCTCCCACCTCCTTGGCCGCCACCCCTTGCTCCTATATAAGTAGATCCATCTAGTAGCTTTTCCTTGGGGATTTGTTTAGTTAAAAGTTAGCCAGTGCAACTTCGTGTACTTCGTTTGTGTCCAACGACCAGACCAAGACCGCTTACGGATCCCCACCTTTATCAATACTTCATCTATATTCGCAATATTCAGATTGCTTTATCATATTCTTGCTTGTTCTTCGATTGCTTGTAGGAATAGACCTTCGTGGTCAGGTTGATTGTGCTTCGGCATGGTCAATAACCTCTCGGAGTTGGTTTAGCGATTGCTAAGGCGCAACGTCGTGCACGTTTGTAGTCAGATCGTCAAAGTCGTCTCCACCAAATCGATAGTTATCATCTCATCGAAAGATCGGGACACCCCCGCCTCTATCAATGGGCGATTGAACTCCTTCCCTTGGATATCAAGTTTGAGTCAAAGAAAGCTATCAAGTCCCAAGCAATAGCAGATTTCCTCGCCGAGTGGATCGAACAGCAACTGCCGACTCAAGTTCACTTGGAGCACTGGACCATGTTCTTTGACGGATCCAAAATGCTGAATGGTTCTGGTGCTGGGGTAGTACTGGTATCCCCCCGAGGAGACAAGCTCAGATATGTCCTCCAGATTCACTTTGATTCCTCCAACAATGAAGCAGAATATGAAGCACTCCTGTATGGGTTGCGCATGGCCATCTCACTCGGCGTCCGTCGCCTCATGGTCTATGGAGACTCAGATTTGGTAGTTAATCAAGTGATGAAGGAGTGGGACATCAGAAGCCCAGCCATGACTGGTTACTGCAACGCGGTGAGGAAGCTGGAAAAGAAGTTTGAGGGGTTAGAGCTCCATCACATACCCCGACTGAAAAATCAAGCAGCCGATGACTTGGCAAAGATAGGTTCCAAGAGAGAAGCTGTTCCCAGCAATGTGTTTTTGGAGCATATTCACACGCTGACAGTTCAGTAAGATCCTTTTACTGAAGAGCCCCCGCAGCCTAAGAGCGCCACAGACCCGACTGAAGTCGAGGTCCCAGCCGTGGTCGACCTGATCATGGAAGTTCTGGCCATTACTCCCGACTGGACAGTGCCATACATTGCGTACATCCTCAGGAAAGAACTCCCAGAGGACAAGGAAGAGGCTCGACAGATCGTCCGTTGATCCAAGGCCTTTACTGTGATAAGAGGACAACTGTTCATGGAAAGCGTGACTGGAGTCGGTCAGAAATGCGTAACACCAGAAGAAGGTCGAATGATCCTCAACGACATCCACTCGGGGACCTGTGGTCACCATGCGTCCTCTCGGGCCATCGTGGCTAAAGCATACCGAACTGGATTCTATTGGCCACGAGCAAATGAAATGGCGAAAGATATAGTCGACAGATGTGAAGGCTGCCAGTTTTACTCCGACATGTCTCACAAGCCAGCATCAGCCCTGAAGACCATCCCCCTCATCTGGCCCTTTGCTGTTTGGGGACTGGATATGGTTGGACCACTGAGAACTGGTAGAAGCGGCTTCACTCATGTGCTCGTCGCAGTCGACAAGTTTACTGATGAGGACATCAATACAATTGTTACACCCACAGCCCCTGCTGCTATACATACTGGACCAATTACTAGAGCTCGTGCACACCAACTAAATTACCAGGTACTTTCGTTTCTTGGTAATGATTCTAATGTTCATGAGAATATGATGCTGCCTAAATTGGATACATTTGTTTTGCTTACAAATGAAGGGCCTAGCTTGGAGAAGGATGAACATTGGAGCAAGAACAAGCATGTAGATGATGGCATGCGCAAGGGAAACAAGAACAGAGTTACAAGTGATGATTTCAGGACTTTGAAGCCACCATAATGGGTGCATGAAGCCTTGGACGAAATATACAAGACGCCACTTCATAAATTTCGTCCCGAGGCTATTTTAGGTGCTGCGTCACCTTATTATTGGGCCAGGCCCATGTAATTTCGAAATACATAAGTATAGGCTATTTTTAGAGTCCGTATGTGTGGGGAAACAAGGGATAGGGTTGATTTCGGACCCCTCCACCAAGGGCCACGAAATTCTCCCCCTCTTCCTCCATATATACAGCCCTTAGGGCATCGTTTAGACTTTGGGTTTTGTTTAGATTAAAAGTTCGCCATAGCTGCAACTTCGCGTACTTCGTTTGTGTTCAACGACCAGACAAAGGCGTCACAGAACCCCACCTTGATCAATAAAGCTTTCATCTTATATTCGCAATATCCAGATTGCAATCTTAGTTTCTTGCTTGTTCTTCGTTTGCTCGCAGGAAACAGACCCTCGTGGTCAGGTTGATCGTGCTCCGGCGTGGTCAATAACCTCTCGGGGTTGGTTTAGCGATTGCTAAGGCGCGACGTCCTCGCACGTTCGTAGTCGGATCGTCAAAGTCGACTTCCACCAAAGCGAAATCCACCATCTCATCGAAAGACGGGACACCTTTGCCTCTATCAAGTGGTATCAGATTTCCAGGTTGCTCGGTGAGATTTTACAGTTTTTCGTAGTTTAGATCGAGTCTGTTCTTCATACCTACAGTCCACGAAAAAGCCACACAAAAAAAAATTAGGGTTAGTTCATCATATCCGAACCAATCTGAGCCTTTGCATAATCTTTTTAGGGTTTTGCTTTGTTGAATTTGCGGTTGCATCGTCGGTCTAGTTGCTGGTCTTAGAGTCTAGTCTTTTAGAGTTTCGAGTTCTGGTCATAAGTTGTCACGCCGCCGCCGCACCATCATCATCGCCCCTGCCATCTACCACCACCGCTCCGAATCCGTATCCATATACCACCACCAATCCGTGTCCATATACCACCACCGATCCATATCCATATACTACCACCGCTACCACCACCGCTGCCATATACCACCACCATATATCTACCACCAATCCGAGTTCCTTGCTTATTAGGTTTGTTTCCGAGATCCATCTAGTTTTCGATTCGTGTTTCCTTGCCGGAGTAGGTTTCGGAAAAAAAAACGCTCAACATCCCGTCTCATCTTTGGCCAAAAGAAATGTGTAGCAAGTACGTCCTCCGTCTTCTTCACGCCAAAGTGTCCCATTAATCCTCCTCCATGCGCCTCCTGCAACAACAAAAGACGAACGGAGCTAGCTGGAATGCATAGCTTGTTAGCACGAAACACAAATCCATCGTTAACGACGAACTTGTTCCACATTCTTTCTTCTTTACAATTCTGCATTACATCTTTAAAATTAGCATCATGCACATATTGATCTTTGATGGTCTCCAAACCAAATATTTTGAAGTCAAGTTGTGAAAGCATAGTATAGCGGCGAGACAATGCATCAGCAATAACATTTTCTTTTCCCTTCTTGTGTTTAATGACATAAGGAAAAGTCTCAATGAATTCAACCCATTTAGCATGTCTACGATTCAATTTAGCTTGACTTTTAATATGTTTCAAAGATTCATGATCAGAATGTATAACAAATTCTTTGGGCCATAAATAATGTTGCCATGTTTCTAAAGTCCGAACAAGAGCATATAATTCTTTATCATAAGTAGAATAATTCAGACTAGGCCCACTCAATTTTTCAGAAAAGTATGCAACAGGTTTGCCATCTTGTAATAACACACCGCCTAATCCAATTCCACTAGCATCACATTCAAGCTCAAAAGTCTTATTAAAATCAGGAAGTTGGAGTAAAGGAGCATGTGTCAACTTATCTTTCAATACCGAGAAGGCTTCTTCCTGTGCGGTACCCCAAAGAAAAGGCACATCTTTCTTTGTAAGCTCATTGAGAGGTGCAGCAATGGTGCTGAAATCTCTCACAAAACGCCTATAGAATCCAGCGAGGCTAAGAAAACTCCTCACTTGTGTGACCGTTTTGGGCTGCGGCCAACTCTCAATAGCTTCAATCTTGGCTTTATCAACTTCAATTCCCTGTGGAGTAACAACATAGCCAAGAAAAGATACTCGGTCGGTGCAAAAGGTGCACTTCCCAAGGTTACCAAACAAACGTGCATCACGTAGAGCAATAAAAACAGCACGTAAATGTTCCAAATGTTCTTCCAAAGATCTGCTATAAATCAATATGTCATCAAAGTAAACTACCACAAATCGTCCAATGAAAGCACGTAAAACTTTGTTCATTAATCTCATGAAAGTACTAGGTGCATTAGTTAACCCAAAAGGCATGACTAACCACTCATATAATCCAAACTTAGTTTTAAATGCTGTTTTCCATTCATCTCCCAATTTCATACGAATTTGATGGTAGCCACTACGCAAATCAACTTTCGAGAATATTGTAGAGCCACTCAATTCATCAAGCATATCATCTAGCCTAGGAATAGGATGACGATAACGAATAGTAATATTATTAATGCCTCTACAATCAACACACATACGTGATGTACCATCCTTTTTCGGCACTAGAATAATAGGAACAGCACAAGGACTAAGGGATTCGCGTATATAACCTTTGTCGAGAAGCTCTTGTACTTGACGCATAATCTCCTTCGTCTCCTCTGGATTGGTACGGTATGGTGCACGGTTTGGCAGTGAAGCACCGGGAATTAAGTCAATCTGATGCTCAATCCCTCGAATAGGCGGTAATCCCGGTGGCACGTCTTGTGGAAAAACGTCAGCGAACTCCTGCAAAATGATAGTGACAGCAGGAGGCAAAGAGGAAGGCACGTCCTCGAATGAAAATAATGCCTCTTTGCACACAAAAGCATAGCAAACAGATTTGCTGAAATCTAGCTCATCAATATCAGATTTGGTGGCAAATAAACATGCACTTTTCAATTTAATTTCAGAAGCAACACTAGATGGTTTATTATTAGGCTTCATTTGTTGCTCAAATTCTTTTGCCACAATCTGATTTTCACTCTTATTCGTCTCCTGTTTTGCTTTATTAGCTCTATCAATATCATCTTTCAAAATGGAATCAGGAGTCATAGGAAGCAAAGTAATATTTTTATCCTTATGAACAAGAGTATAGTGATTGTTTCTACCATGGTGTACAGAATTTTTATCAAATTGCCATGGTCTACCAAGTAATAAGGAACATGCTTGCATAGGTACCACATCACAATCAACATAATCAGCATCTGTAGATATACTAAAATGCACACGAACAGTACGTGTTACCTTAACCTTGCCGCTGTTGTTGAACCATTGGATGTAGTAAGGATGTGGATGTGGTCTTGTGGTGAGAGAAAGCTTCTCGACCATCTCCATGCTAGCCAAGTTGTTGCAGCTCCCTCCGTCTATGATGACGCGCACAGAACGTTCCTTCACAACTCCCTTGGTATGGAACAAATTGTGCCTCTGATTTTGCTCAGCTTGTGTGATCTGCACACTCAAAACACGTTGAGCAACTAAACATTCATACCTGTCAGCGTCTTCAGGAGCCATGTATTGCGTCTCATTATCAGAATCATCTCCACCATGTTCTTCACGTGTAATAAGAGCCAAAGTCTCCTCATCATAGTCACTAGCGGACTCATATCCACCATCCGCGGTAGCAATCATCACACGCGGAGATTTGCATTCTCTCGCATAATGACCTCCTCCCTTACAACGACGACAAATAATATCACTTGTGTGCCCTGTTGATGCTATGGAAGAAGAAGAACGCTGTGTAGGCCCCGCAGGTGCGCTCTTGACAGATAATGGTGGTTGTGCCTGTTTTCTTGTATCACGGCTGGAGGTGGCACCTGATGGAGGTGCTGGTGCAGTTGAAGTAGAAGATGCACGTGGTGTCCATGATGAAGGTCGGCCTGCAGAAAAGTTAGTTCGCCCCAATGCTTGTCGATCCTGCACTTCACGTTCAGCTTTACAAGCAAGATGGAATAAACGAGTGATATTAGTATACTCCTTATAGTCTAGAATGGTCTGAATCTCTCTATTTAATCCACCCAGAAAACGTGCAAGCATAGCTTCATTCTCCTCAACAATACCACATCGAATCATGCCAGTTTGTAATTCCTGATAATATTCTTCTACAGAATTTTTTCCTTGTCTTAAACGCTGCAATTTTTGAAGCAATTCACGTTGATAATATGGTGGAACCCAACGCGTACGCATAGCAGTTTTCAAAGCAGCCCAAGTAGTTGGAATAGGATATAATCTACAATGTTCAGACCACCAGACACATGCAAAACTAGTGAAAGCACAAACAGCAGCAACAACCCGTCTCTCCTCGGGATATTGTAAACATGTAAAACGTTGTTCAGTTTCTAACTCCCAAGTAAGATATATATCAGGAACATATCTACCCTCAAATGGTGGAATATTCAATTTCAGTTTAGGAATATGGACATCATCTCATACCTGAGGTGGTGGTGCAGGCCTACCATTACGAATATATACCTGAGGTCGACCTGCTGGTGGTGGTGCTGGTGGTTGCACGTAGTTCTGATTTTGAGCAACCTCATCCTCGTAATCTCCCACATAATCATCCTCCTCCGCATCAGCAGCAGGAGCCACAGAAGTATCAACAACAGCACCAACAGTTTGGCCAAACGCAAGAGGAACACGGCTCGCTCGGCGGAGGTCTATTTCGCGACGTGGAGGTAGTCGTTGTTGTTGTTGTTGGAGAGGTGCGTTAGGTGCAGCGGGTGGTGGTGGTGGAAGACGCGCGAGCAATTCATTAAACTTGTTATCGAGCTTTGTTTCGAACGTCTTCTCCATGCCATCTATCTTCTCCATGGCCTCTTTGATAGAGGCAAAGGTGTCCCGTCTTTCGATGAGATGATGGATATCGCTTTGGTGGAAGTCGACTTTGACGATCCGACTACGAACGTGCGAGGACGTCGCGCCTTAGCAATCGCTAAACCAACTCCGAGAGGTTATTGACCACGCCGGAGCACGATCAACCTGACCACGAGGGTCTGTTTCCTGCGAGCAAACGAAGAACAAGCAAGAAACTGAGATTGCAATCTGGATATTGCGAATATAAGATGAAAGCTTTATTGATCAAGGTGGGGTTCTGTGACGCCTTTGTCTGGTCGTTGAACACAAACGAAGTACGCGAAGTTGCAGCTATGGCGAACTTTTAATCTAAACAAAACCCAAAGTCTAAACGATGCCCTAAGGGCTGTATATATGGAGGAAGAGGGGGGAATTTCGTGGCCCTTGGTGGAGGGGTCCGAAATCAACCCTATCTCTTGTTTCCCCACACATACGGACTCTGAAAATAGCCTATACTTATGTATTTCGAAATTACATGGGCCTGGCCCAATAATAAGGTGACGCAGCACCTAAAATAGCCTCGGGACGAAATTTATGAAGTGGCATCTTGTATATTTCGTCCAAGGCTTCATGCACCCATTATGGTGGCTTCAAAGTCCTGAAATCATCACTTGTAACTCCGTTCTTGTTCCCCTTGCGCATGCCATCATCTCCATGCTTGTTCTTGCTCCAATGTTCATCCTTCTCCAAGCTAGACCCTTCATTTGTAAGCAAAACAAATGTATCCAATTTAGGCAGCATCATATTCTCATGAACATTAGAATCATTACCAAGAAACGAAAGTACCTGGTAATTTAGTTGGCGTGCACGAGCTCTAGTAATTGGTCCAGTATGTATAGCAGCAGGGGCTGTGGGTGTAACAATTGTATTGATGTCCTCATCACATACCAAGGGAGTTGTGAAGGAACGTTCTGTGCGCGTCATAATAGACGGAGGGAGCTGCAACAACTTGGCTAGCATGGAGATGGTGGAGAAGCTTTCTCTCACCACAAGACCACATCCACATCCTTACTACATCCAATGGTTCAACAACAGCGGCAAGGTTAAGGTAACACGTACTGTTCGTGTGCATTTTAGTATCTCTACATATGCTGATTATGTTGATTGTGATGTGGTACCTATGCAAGCATGTTCCTTATTACTTGGTAGACCATGGCAATTTGATAAAAATTCTGTACACCATGGTAGAAACAATCACTATACTCTTGTTCATAAGGATAAAAATATTACTTTGCTTCCTATGACTCCTGATTCCATTTTGAAAGATGATATTAATAGAGCTAATAAAGCAAAACAGGAGAAGAATAAGAGTGAAAATCAGATAGTGGCAAAAGAATTTGAGCAACAAATGAAGCCTAATAATAAACCATCTAGTGTTGCTTCTGAAATTAAATTGAAAAGTGCATGTTTATTTGCCACCAAATCTGATATTGATGAGCTAGATTTCAGCAAATCTGTTTGCTATGCTTTTGTGTGCAAAGAGGCATTATTTTCATTCGAGGACGTGCCTTCCTCTTTGCCTCCTGCTGTCACTATCATTTTGCAGGAGTTCGCTGACGTTTTTCCACAAGACGTGCCACCGGGATTACCGCCTATTCGAGGGATTGAGCATCAGATTGACTTAATTCCCGGTGCTTCACTGCCAAACCGTGCACCATACCGTACCAATCCAGAGGAGACGAAGGAGATTATGCGTCAAGTACAAGAGCTTCTCGACAAAGGTTATATACGCGAATCCCTTAGTCCTTGTGCTGTTCCTATTATTCTAGTGCCGAAAAAGGATGGTACATCACGTATGTGTGTTGATTGTAGAGGCATTAATAATATTACTATTCGTTATCGTCATCCTATTCCTAGGCTAGATGATATGCTTGATGAATTGAGTGGCTCTACAATATTCTCGAAAGTTGATTTGCGTAGTGGCTACCATCAAATTCGTATGAAATTGGGAGATGAATGGAAAACAGCATTTAAAACTAAGTTTGGATTATATGAGTGGTTAGTCATGCCTTTTGGGTTAACTAATGCACCTAGTACTTTCATGAGATTAATGAACAAAGTTTTACGTGCTTTCATTGGACGATTTGTGGTAGTTTACTTTGATGACATATTGATTTATAGCAGATCTTTGGAAGAACATTTGGAACATTTACGTGCTGTTTTTATTGCTCTACGTGATGCACGTTTGTTTGGTAACCTTGGGAAGTGCACCTTTTGCACCGACCGAGTATCTTTTCTTGGCTATGTTGTTACTCCACAGGGAATTGAAGTTGATAAAGCCAAGATTGAAGCTATTGAGAGTTGGCCGCAGCCCAAAACGGTCACACAAGTGAGGAGTTTTCTTGGCCTCGCTGGATTCTAGAGGCGTTTTGTGAGAGATTTCAGCACCATTGCTGCACCTCTCAATGAGCTTACAAAGAAAGATGTGCCTTTTCTTTGGGGTACTGCACAGGAAGAAGCCTTCACGGTATTGAAAGATAAGTTGACACATGCTCCTTTACTCCAACTTCCTGATTTTAATAAGACTTTTGAGCTTGAATGTGATGCTAGTGGAATTGGATTAGGAGGTGTGTTATTACAAGATGGCAAACCTGTTGCATACTTTTCTGAAAAATTGAGTGGGCCTAGTCTGAATTATTCTATTTATGATAAAGAATTATATGCTCTTGTTCGGACTTTAGAAACATGGCAACATTATTTATGGCCCAAAGAATTTGTTATACATTCTGATCATGAATCTTTGAAACATATTAAAAGTCAAGCTAAACTGAATCGTAGACATGCTAAATGGGTTGAATTCATTGAGACTTTCCCTTATGTCATTAAACACAAGAAGGGAAAAGAAAATGTTATTGCTGATTCATTGTCTCGTCGCTATACTATGCTTTCACAACTTGACTTCAAAATATTTGGTTTGGAGACCATCAAAGATCAATATGTGCATGATGCTGATTTTAAAGATGTAATGCAGAATTGTAAAGAAGGAAGAATGTGGAACAAGTTTGTCGTTAACGATGGATTTGTGTTTCGTGCTAACAAGCTATGCATTCCAGCTAGCTCCGTTCGTCTTTTGTTGTTGCAGGAGGCGCATGGAGGAGGATTAATGGGACACTTTGGCGTGAAGAAGACGGAGGACGTACTTGCTACACATTTCTTTTGGCCAAAGATGAGACGGGATGTTGAGCGTTTTATTGCTCGATGCACTACATGTCAAAAAGCTAAGTCACGACTCAATCCTCATGGTTTATATATGCCTTTGCCTGTACCTAGTGTTCCTTGGGAGGATATATCTATGGACTTTGTTTTAGGTTTACCTCGAACAAAGAAGGGGAGGGATAGCATATTTGTTGTCGAGGATAGATTCTCGAAAATGGCACACTTTATACCATGTCATAAAAGCGATGATGCTGTTAATGTTGCTGATTTGTTCTTTCGTGAAATTATTCGCTTGCATGGTGTGCCAAATACTATTGTTTCAGATCGTGATACTAAATTTCTTAGCCACTTTTGGAGATGTTTATGGGCTAAGTTGGGGACTAAACTGCTTTTTAGTACTACTTGTCACCCCCAAACTGATGGACAAACTGAAGTAGTCAATAGAACGTTGTCTACTATGCTTAGGGCTGTTTTGAAGAATAATAAGAAAATGTGGGAGGAATGCTTGCCTCATATTGAATTTGCTTATAATCGTTCATTGCATTCTACTACTAAGATGTGCCCTTTTGAAGTTGTGTATGGTTTCCTACCTCGTGCACCTATTGATTTGTTACCTCTTCCATCTTCGGAGAAGGTTAATTTTGATGCTAAACAACGTGCTGAATTGATTTTAAAAATGCATGAGTTAACTAAGGAAAACATTGAGCGCATGAATGCTAAATATAAACTTGCTGGAGATAAGGGTAGAAAACATGTTGTGTTTGCACCTGGAGATCTTGTTTGGTTACATTTGCGTAAGGATAGATTTCCTGATTTGCGCAAATCAAAGTTAATGCCACGTGCTGATGGTCCCTTTAAGGTGTTAGAGAAAATAAATGATAATGCATATAAACTTGAGCTGCCTGCAGATTTTGAGGTTAGTCCCACTTTTAACATTGCAGATTTGAAGCCTTATTTGGGTGAGGAAGATGAACTTCTGTCGAGGACGACTTCATTTCAAGAAGGGGAGGATGATGAGGACATCAATACAATTGTTACACCCACAGCCCCTGCTGCTATACATACTGGACCAATTACTAGAGCTCGTGCACACCAACTAAATTACCAGGTACTTTCGTTTCTTGGTAATGATTCTAATGTTCATGAGAATATGATGCTGCCTAAATTGGATACATTTGTTTTGCTTACAAATGAAGGGCCTAGCTTGGAGAAGGATGAACATTGGAGCAAGAACAAGCATGTAGATGATGGCATGCGCAAGGGAAACAAGAACAGAGTTACAAGTGATGATTTCAGGACTTTGAAGCCACCATAATGGGTGCATGAAGCCTTGGACGAAATATACAAGACGCCACTTCATAAATTTCGTCCCGAGGCTATTTTAGGTGTTGCGTCACCTTATTATTGGGCCAGGCCCATGTAATTTCGAAATACATAAGTATAGGCTATTTTTAGAGTCCGTATGTGTGGGGAAACAAGAGATAGGGTTGATTTCGGACCCCTCCACCAAGGGCCACGAAATTCTCCCCCTCTTCCTCCATATATACAGCCCTTAGGGCATCGTTTAGACTTTGGGTTTTGTTTAGATTAAAAGTTCGCCATAGCTGCAACTTCGCGTACTTCGTTTGTGTTCAACGACCAGACAAAGGCGTCACAGAACCCCACCTTGATCAATAAAGCTTTCATCTTATATTCGCAATATCCAGATTGCAATCTTAGTTTCTTGCTTGTTCTTCGTTTGCTCGCAGGAAACAGACCCTCGTGGTCAGGTTGATCGTGCTCCGGCGTGGTCAATAACCTCTCGGGGTTGGTTTAGCGATTGCTAAGGCGCGACGTCCTCGCACGTTCGTAGTCGGATCGTCAAAGTCGACTTCCACCAAAGCGAAATCCACCATCTCATCGAAAGACGGGACACCTTTGCCTCTATCATTTACCAAATGGATCGAAGCTAAACCTATCAAGAACCTTGAGGCCAGCACCGCTGTCGGTTTTATCAAAGAATTGACATTCAGATATGGAGTTCCACACAACATCATCACGGACAACGGGTCGAACTTCGATTCAGATGAGTTTAGAGCTTTCTGCGCTTCTCAAGGCACACGAGTCGACTATGCTTCAGTCGCTCACCCATAGTCGAACGGACAAGAAGAAAGAGCCAATGGCCTAATTCTCAAAGGACTGAAACCCCGACTGATGCGTGATCTCAAACATGTAGCAGGCGCTTGGGTTGATGAGCTTCCGTCAGTTCTGTGGGGTTTAAGGACAACTCCTAATCGATCGACCAAAAAAACTCCTTTCTTCTTGGTCTATGGAGCCGAAGCTGTTCTGCCAAGTGACCTGCTCCACAACGCACCCCGAGTCGAGCTCTTCTCCGAAGAGGAAGCAGAGCAGGCCTGGCAAGATTCAGTCGATCTCTTAGAGGAGGAAAGAGAGATGACCTTGATCCGGTCGACCCTTTATCAGCAAGACTTGCGTCGATTCCACGCCAGAAATGTGAGGGGTCGAGCCTTTCAAGAAGGAGACCTGGTTCTTCGAGTGGATCAAAAGAAACCGCACAAGCTCGCCCCAGCTTGGGAAGGCCCCTTCATCATCACCAAAGTTCTCCACAATGGAGCATACCATCTTTACAGTGTTGAGCATCAGAAAGACGATCCACGGGCTTGGAACACGGAGCTGCTCTGCCCCTTTTATACTTAAGCACTCATTCGAATAAAATGTAATAAGAAGTACCTTTGTAATTTTTTCGTCAAAGACAAGAGCTTTTCAGTCTTCTCGCATGATTGTTGTTACTTTTATTTACCTCTAAAATCCCCCAGTGGGTGGGCTTAGCCGCGAATCCGTTTCGCCTAAGTTCGAAAGAAAATCCTACCGAGTGGTGAGCAATCCTCCCACTCGGGGGCTTAGCTGCAGTCCAGTACTCGCCTAAGTTCTCTCACTCGGAGACTTAGCTGCAGTCCGGTACTCGCCTAAGTTCGAAAAAATCGTACCGAGTGGAGAGAAATCCTCCCACTCGGGGGCTTAGCTGCAGTCCAGTACTCGCCTAAGTTCTCTCACTCGGAGACTTAGCTGCAGTTCGGTACTCACCTAAGTTTGAAAAAATCCTACCGAGTGGAGAGCAATCCTCCCACTCGGGGGCTTAGCTGCAGTCCAGTACTCGCCTAAGTTCTCTCACTCAGAGACTTAGCTGCAGTCCGGTACTCGCCTAACTTTGAAAAATCCTACC